>NC_047662.1:55475297-55587797 GCF_011762505.2 Arvicanthis niloticus
GACGAAATTCGGGTAGTTACTGCAAAACGAGGACTTTTACTGTGTAACACACACGTGGAAAGCGCGGAAGACGCGGAAGGGCGGAAGGGGCCTAGCTTAAATACAGCCTAGAGTGACGTATTCACTTCTGATTGGCTGTTCGCTCACCACCCAATATTATGCCTCGGGATTGGCAGTGACTTTGGCGCGCTTCCTGCCTTTGCAGCTGCGCAGATAATTGTTTACAATTGGGAAGACACGCGGCCAGCGCCATCTTGAAATGGAAGATTATATCACCGTTAACAGCGGCTTCCTACACAAGTCATACCCAGTGTGGCATTCTCTTTCTGCTGCCTGCTGGTCAGAACCAGATGTAGAGCTCTCAGCTACTTCTCCAGCATCATGTCTGCCTGCATGCCACCATGCTTCCTGCCATGACAATAATGGTCTAAACCTCTGAATCATATGTCAGTCCCAATTAAATGCTTTCCTGTATAAGGGTTGCTGTGGTCACGGTGTCTCTTCACAGCCATAAAACCCTAGAACCATCTCCCTAGAAGGAAAGGCCTACAGAGCTGTTTTCTTGAAGCTGCCTTTGAACATGCTTCCAGAGAAACACGATTGATGTTTAAGTCTATCACAGAGGGTCAGACTTGAAATGAGATTTATGAATCTTCTTCCAGGATTGTAAACATAATTGTGGGGCAGTGGACCGTGCCAGGAAACTTGGTATAAAGTTGATCAGGTTCAGAGTCCTCAGCACCCAAGCACCCACCTGAGATGCTAGGCAGCTCCCTGCTCCTACCAGACTCCTGGCCTGGGACATGTGCCACACTTCCCTCACAGGAAACATGACCTGTGGTCACGTAGTCCAAAACAGAGTTCTCCATGCTAATGAGGTATCTAGAGGTCCTGAGGGTTTAGCCAATAAGCTTCCCTTCCTGGACATTCCTCCCTGCAAAAGATATTTAATCTCTGGTGAACCCAGAGGAGTTTGTATGCACCTATTTTCCATAATGAACAATCAATAAATAGTTTGGAACCAAGGACTGTCTCTTCCATCAAAACCTCTACAGGGAGCACGGAGAAGGCCTTTACCTACAGAGCTGGCAACCTAAGTCTCCTGCAGAAGGTGCTCCCAGAGAACTGCTGCTAAGCTAGGGACAATCACAAATGAGCTAAGGCAGAATTCTCCATTCCCCCAGCTCCGGGCTCATTGTCATTGAGCTGAAGTCCTCCAAGTCCATTTCCAATGCCCTGTGACCCATCTAGACACATGTCCAGGAGTTTGGAATGCCTCAGCCCGAGGTTCATCATCACAGGCCCAGAAACACCTGATCCTCCATTCCTGATTCCTCTGTGTGGTTTTCCAGCACTGGATGCCCAGAAGTCAGGGAACCCTACCTTTGGCCTCCCACATCCTAGGCTGCGTTTTCCCACTCTCTGAGCAGTGTATTGGCACTTCATTCTCCAGCCCAGCACCAGACAGCAGCAGTACAGGGACAATGCAATCTAATGCTCTCAATTTTGTCCACCCAGCACTCCAGCATAGGCACAAAACTTGCACCCATAGATAATGGCCTTGAATTATTTGAAATATATCTTTACATAGTTCTATTCTTACTTTTTCTCTCTCAGTACAAGCAGACAAGCAGTAGACTGCTCCTTATCACATCATGTATATTGTACAGACACTCATGAGCATCTCCATTCATTTTTTGTAGGTCAGTATTTTGAAAACTCAGAACAAAATTTCTTCTATGCCATTTTGCTTCGTCCATGGTATGTCTCTCTGCAGTGATACAATTGTCATTCTATATTAATTTTAAGTCATCTGATTTATTTCAATAATCCTATTTCTGCAATGCCATTTTGATTTACAGCTAAATAAACAGGTTTAGAGAGGCAAATGTGAATGGTCCCTGATTCTGTTGGGTAAAGGTAACAGAACTGGACCAAAGCTAGTTATAAGTAAGTAAACTAACCCATCATAAAATGCAGGGCTGACTTAGGACCCCCAAGCTCACAAGTGAGCTCCATAGTGAATAGGGGAACTAGAGAAGAGGACACTACAGGAAACCCAGCAGTGCTGTGCCTCATCTCCTCTCTGCTTGTTTATGGGATGTCTTGATTTCTTTTTCTCTTAAGGCTGGTTTTATGAGCTAGTCGGTAATAGAGAAAGAATTGAAACCTCTAGAGCTTCCAGTTCCATATCTTATCAGGCCAACCACAGGAGATATTGATCTTCTACCTACTTTGGATTCTCCATGACCACAGATGGGACTCTGGGAAGACCAGTATGAGTCAAAGACCTTCCCAGGTCCAGTCAAACATGGCAGTAAGTGTGCTTACAAAGCAGAGACACTACTACAGGGAACACAGTTCTATATAGAAAAGTCACAAGCAACTGATGGACATCTAGTGGAGACATGGATCATGAAGAACCTTTCTTTAGCTATTTCAAACACTAAAGTGGATGAGGCAGATTTGCTAAGATATTCTCTTCCCTGGGGCCCTGGTTTCTTCCCTAAGACCAACTTCTGTGGGCACTCACAGTGGAGTAGATATGATCATCCTTCTAACTGGCCTCTGCAGGTAACCTCAAACAGTTAGCATTATAAATTATGTTTATTAGAGATCTCCCTGATTTCTCCTTGTAGTGAGACAGTCCTACATCCCCAGAATCTGCCCCTGGGTTTTGAAGTTTCTCTAGAGGAAGAATGTACATTTCCATATATAGTCCTCCTTTTATTCTCTGAAAATCCAGACTTGCTGTAGATACTTGAAACTGAAAATATGAGGATAGAATAGAGCTCTATTGCACTAAGTTTTCCTATATATGCACACCCATGGTAATGTTTAATTTGCAAATTAGGAATAAAACGAGCTTAACAACAAAAACTAATGATACAATAGACCTATAACAAATACAAAGCTATGTTAATATAATCTCCCCATTCTAATACCTTACTGTCTTAGACTTCTCATTTGATTTGAGATGATACTTTTTAAAAGCACTCTATGACATCTCTTTGGCATAGTCAAATTTCAAGCCTTGCTACTCTTGTGCTTGGGAGCATTAGGTGAAAGAAGTGTTACTTAGGCACAGGCCTTCAATACTATGGCTATCCATCTGCTATTCATAATCAAAGAATAGGCAGACACGGGAGTATAACTGATGAAAATATGCTGAACAAAGAAATGGTTCACATTCTGCTATGACAAATTCCATGATCCTGCTCAGAATTCATTGTAATTAAAGTTTATGAGTTATTTGCTTCTGGAAGTTCCTATTTAGTATTTTTAGTCTTTAGTTGGCCCTTGCTCACTGAAAACAAAGCCATAGATAAGGAAATCTAAGTGGAAGTGGCTCTGTCCAAGTACAAGCAGACATATAAGGAGCCAGTCCAAGTGTTAGTCACGAAGAATGTCATTTCCCAAATGCTGACCGTTTCTTTTACTTGATCTTCTATAGAAAGTGCACAGAACAGAGCCATAACTTCTCTGAAACTGCCTCCAGTGGTATAAAGCATGGAAGAAATGAACACTGGGAAAACAACTCAACAGAGATTCTCTCTTGAAGTACTGCTGGGAGGTGAAGGTGGGGAGCAGAGACTACTGCTCAGCATTCCTCAGGAGCCTGTGGAATGTGTTTCTGTCTGCCAAGAGAGCCACTTCCCTGTCTCCTCATGCCTCTGTCTAATGAAGCATCTCCTATCCAGATGTACCTATTGTGGGTACCAAAGCTACTAGCATCTTTTAGCCTGCAAGCCCACTCCCCTGCTAGCCAAATGCCTAGGCTCTTCCAGTTTACAGGCCCTACTCACCTGTTGTTCTTCTTATAATCTGAGAGCCACCTCCAATTTTTTTCTCTCTGCTTCTGAGAGGTCAGTCTCCCATGGCAGCTTTGGATTCTGCCACACACCCCTGGCCATTCTCCCTTTACATATCAGGATAAAACCTTCTCCCATCCATGGACCAGTCTAGGTCAGTGGTTTTCCTATGCCCTCATGAGGAAGAGCATAGTGAAATAAAAAACTGAGTGCTCCCAGAGCAGAAAGAAAGGTTTATTGGAGGATCAAACTGCCAAGGCTGCCTTGAGGGTCAGAGGGAAGAGTAAACCTGAGAAAACCGAGAAGACTTTATATGACAGTCAGAAGGGTGATGGGTCTTTGAGCTGATACAGGTAGTTTGGTTGACCCAGATCTAGATGACCTTGCTAAAGTTAGCTGATCTTTGAGGGAAGATTCAGGGAGGTTCCTGTAAACAGAAACTTAATCTTACCAAATGAGAATAAGACCACTACAGTAATTTCTGAAGCAATCTTTATTAAAGCTCAGAAGCTTTCACAACAAAGCTGGCCAGGAAGATGGATACCAACCAGGTCCATACCTGGGATTCACAGAGTGTCAATGAGAATTACATTAGTCAGGTGCTTATAAAGGCAAAACCCACAAGGCTACACACTTCCTGCCAACATCCAATCTAGGGCAAGCATACATCCTGATGTACTTCCTGCCTATATACTGCCTGCCTACTTGCTATCAATCACATCCTGTGTAGTCGGGACAACCAACCTTGTTTATAGAAGTGGAAACACTCGGCTTGTTATCTTACATGAACAGCTCTAAGCATTCCAGGAAGTTATCTGTCTTTGGGCAAGTGGGGCTTACATGTTAGAGGCATTTGCTTTATAGATCTTTTAAACACAATAAATTAAAACTTAAAAGATAACTTTAGCCCTCACAAAACCTGCCCTTAGGCCTCTGTTTACCCAATAACATTTCATCTGTTTATTTAGTGAAAGTCCTTCTATTTAGGACATTGTCATCAACACTGCCATTTGGGGGGCTGCTATGGACCTTGTTGGACTTTTTCTTTGGTTTTTGTTCAGCCTGCACTCAGACAATCTAAAGGTCATAATGGAATATAGTATGTGTTTTGTGTGTGGTGTGTGTGTGTGTGTGTGTGTGTGTGTGAGAGAGAGAGAGAGAGAGAGAGAGAGAGAGAGAGAGAGAGAGAGACCATTGTCCCTGCTCTAACACCTGATAGTGGAACTATAATCTGTAGGGAGAACCAGGCACTGAGGACTCTGTGGTTGGCCTTGGGCATACCCGGTCAGAACGATGTAGAAAAAAGAAAAAGCAAAAGAATTTTTAATGGCATTTTTCTTTATAAAGGTTGCTTTAGGGAGCCAAGTATTAATCAAGTGTTCCTTGTGAGAGGGTTCTGTGGTAAACTCCCTTGTTTTCAACAGATGTTGGAGCAGTCTGAGCCAGAATTCAGGAAAACTGCTCTCCCTCCATACCCACCCTAGCCCCAGGGGCTGTGATAAAATTGATTAAACGAGATTCAGGTCAAGCCCCTGGGCTCTGGTGAGCTCACAGAAAGCTCAGGATTCACGACATCTGAAACAAATGGCAGAGTGTCTGCCATAAGAGATGAGGAGGAGAAGCCATCACTGAATTAGCAGAAGCTATGCACAGGAAGGTCCAGGTGCTAGGACCTAAGCTTGGGATGAATGAACTGTATCGCTGTCCTTATTTCCTGGAGAAAGTCCAGGTCACTCTACAGCACTCCTGGAAATATGGTCCTTATTTAGAACTGAAATGTTCATTTGTGCAACATCCTCGCTTGGGACTTTTTTGTGCTAGTGTTTTCCCCTATAGCCACAATGAATGAGTTGTCTCACCTCTGGAGATGTTTTGTATTTCACAAAGCATACCAGTTGTCACATCCACAGGCTACCCAGGAAATGGGGCAGCCATTCTCTGGGATCTCAGTTAAAGACATACAAGCCTTAAGGAGCTTTATGTACTCAGGTAAAGCTAAGCTCTGAAGTCAGAGAGCTAGACCCATCTTCATGCGCCTTGGCAAACCCTGAAAACCCCTTGAAGACTGGGTTTCTAATGTAAAGGAGAGGACTTTTATGAGGCTAAGTGAAGGACATATTTGACCTTTGACTAGTCAGTCTTCCTTTCTGCTATTGAGTGGGATAGAAGAATGTGATAGAGTGTACAGAATGTCAACTTTATATCTGGACTGGAGATGCTCTGGCCCAGGCCTTCAAACAATGAACTGCCCCAGAGGTTTGCTGATGGCAGAATCTAACCAGCTTTGTGGTGGTGCTGTTGTCTAACAAAAACCTTTCTCTGCTCTTACGAGCTCCCTAAAGCCTGAAATTACTGTGTTAACTCCATACCTGAAATTAGTCTGCCCCCTCCCATTCTAGGGACTGATCTTAAGACCTCTTGTATGCTGGGCAAGTGCTCAACTGCTGAGCTACATCCTATGCCCCTTCAATCTTGTTGTTAGTATCAGCATAGCAGTGTGGTAGAGGGATGATGTACTGGCTGGTTTTGTGTGTCAACTTGACACAAGCTGGAGTTATCCAGAGAAAGGAGCCTCCCTTGAGGAAATGCCTCCATGAGATCCAGCTGTAAGGTATTTTCTCAATTAGTGATCAAGGGTGAGAGGGCCCACTGTGGGTGGTGCTATCGAATGGCTGGTAATTCTGCATTCTATAAGAAAGCAAGCTGAGCAAGCCCAGAAAGCAAGTCAGTAAGAAACATCCCTCCATGGCCTCTGCATCAGCTTCTGCTTCCTGACCTGCTTGAGTTCCAGTCCTGACTTCCTTTGGTGATGAACAGCAATGTGGAAGTGTAAGCTGAATAAACCCTTTCCTCCCCAACTTGCTTCTTGGTCATGATGTTTTGTGCAGGAATAGAAACCCTGACTAAGACAGGCTCATACTGGCTGAGACTTTGTCATGGTTCAGCCCCTGCCCAGATGGCATATCTATGAAAACTTCAAAAAACTTCTACAAGGCAGAAGTGTTATTCCTACTTCTGCAGACAAAAGCCCAGAGAGGTTAAATACCTTTTCTTAGGTTATACAAGTAACACAAAATGAGACAGTCATTTGAAATTCAGAGATAGAGTCTCCAATCTGATGATACTAATTTATGTGGACTCCCTTGGATCCCAAATCTGAAGGTTGGTCTTCTCAGTAAATCTGTTAGAACTGAGGCAGGATAATTTTGAGTTTGAGCTCAGTTGTAGCCTGACACTGAGACTCTATTTCAAAAAGCAAAATAATATGTAGAATCTTTAAAAAGTAATTCTAAAACCCTTTTCTTTTTTAAGAAGCTTTCTATGATATATTGGTTTATTACTTTAGTATTAACTCTATTCAAATTACACCTTTGAACATTGTGGCATAAAAATGACAACTAATGAATTTGTTATTTTCTATTTTATAAAAAGGAAGGAGAAGGAGAGATGACTCCTGCTGAAGACATTCCCTGCGAAGGATATTTTCTATCAGGTATTTCAACAAAATGCAAAATTCACTATTTCTCTTTCCAAACTGAATTTTTTTTAAAAGTATGAAATGTCAGGCTTTAGAGCATGTACGTATCGGAGGAAGATCTTCCCCAAATTGTGCCCAAGCTTACATATAACATGCAGTCTTCCTGAACCCACTAACACCACTATGAGATACGTATCACTGCTCTTATTTTTGCAGCTGATAAACTTCAAAGAGGCCGAGTAACTTGCTCCGAGCACACATATCTATTATGTAGGGACGAAGCTGGCTCTTTCCTCTATACCTCTTGGCCTTCAAGTTTTTAGACAGGGCTAACAAACACCCAAGCAGCCTCAGTCAGATTCTTTCGGGATGTCACAACAGGCATTC
Source organism: Arvicanthis niloticus (assembly GCF_011762505.2). NCBI lineage: Eukaryota > Metazoa > Chordata > Mammalia > Rodentia > Muridae > Arvicanthis > Arvicanthis niloticus. Next base: position 55,482,975 of record NC_047662.1, read on the forward strand.
GGGGTTGGGCTTAGTACAGCTTCTCTAGAAACAAGCTGCACGTACAGGGTGGGGAGGTCATTGGGGAGGCTTGGAGGGTGTTGACCTAGTATCCAGGGAGGCAGGCAAAGCAGGTTTCCAAAAAGCTTGGGTTGGGCAAGAGTAGAGGTCCAGGCAGCTGTCCCAGACACAAATTCCAGCAGATTTCCAGGGAGAAAGTTCAGTACCCAGGAATCTGTGAAGCCCAACGACACGTACCAAGGCAAACTAGAGAATGAACAGCTTATGAGCCAGGACTAAGTTCAAATGCTCAGGGGTCATACGTACACTGATGCCTCAGGTGAATGAAACAAAGCCCTCCCCATGGAGTAAGAAAGGTGGGAGTATTGTGGTGGTTAAGAGGGAAGATTTCTGAGGCCACCCTGGGTTGTTGCCAACCCCAGCTGAAGCTTGTGAGCTGTGTGGCCTTGAAAAGTTACTTCAGTGTTTTACATCCCAGGCTCTTTATCCATCAAATGGAGATGCTGATGTGGAGATGAGATAAGAGGAGGGGAGAGGAACAGCACTGGAGGTCTGACCACTCAGTGGTCTGAGATGCAGATACTCATCACTATTAATGTAGATGATGCTCACAAGGTGGTGAATGGCCAAAGGCATAGAAAGCACCGACAATAAGTCTTGGCACAGAGGCCATCTGTGCAAGGGATGCTATCAACATCCTTGGGTGAGTTAGTCCATGCACAGTCTGGTACAGAGAAGTATAAGAGGGAATGTGCAAGAGTGAAATTAGAGTCAGAAGAATTTGATTGATGTCTTTATCTACTATTCACAATAGTCAAAATATAGTTGAGCACCCGTTATTCAAAATAGATAGGCATAACATGTTTCAAACTATCTGGATTTTATTATTCACCTGTTAGAAAATCCTAATCAAGAAATCTATAATCCAGAAGTGCTCCAAAATCTGGTTTGGGAGCATTCCAAATTTGGGATCTTTGGATTAGGGATGTTCAGACCTCAGTGGCTGAGATTTAATCAGGCACTTCAAAACTGCCAGCTAAGATTCGGAGGACTTAGCTAGCATGATCTCACTTGTTGACTATGTACCATGGGCAAGTTGCCTGACCTTTCTGTATCTTCGTTTCTCATTTGTGAAAAGTGGGAAGAAGTCTCATAGGTTTGTTATGAGGCATGAAAGGGGATACAAGTATTCTACCTCTGGCCATGTAATTTTATTAAAATGTGTCTTTAATAGTAAAACCTGGGATATAGTCAGAGGCTGCCTGGTTACTTCAACTTGACTTTAGGCTTACAAGGAGGAAAGAGCTAGGGTGAATAAAAGTAGGATTACTGTTTTTACCTTTTATTACTAGGGTGAATAAAAGTAGGATTACTGTTTTTACCTTGTTTGGGGTAAGGCTTAGATTTTTAATTAGGAGTTAACCAGAACCTTTAGAAGTGGCTTCATCCAGCCACAGGTTGTTGTGCCCCTCCTCTCCAGGGTTACCAGGAATTCGGAATATTTGCATGTTAATGTTAGCAAGCTACTTGGAAACCTGGTTTCTATGACACAATGAGAAAAAACTAATTCCTACTCCCTAAGTGTATAATGAGGCACAAGCAAGAAAGTATAAAAAGACTGCAAAGGTGATATTTTCAGTCCCTTGGAAAGTCTCCCTACAAAGTGGACTTTCGTTTGTGTTTTTAACCATCAGCTAATCATGTTTTTATGTGTTAGTGGGAATTAATCCCTTGTGAAAAGCCACATGTATGTTGGTTAGGGTACAGGCTAAGCAGCTACGTGAGACAGTCCCATATCGGGTGTTATATAGAACTGAAGTTCATAACTGCTCTAGAGCATGCCACTTGGCAGGTGAGTAAGCTGAGACTTGAGAGTTTAACTGATGGATGTACAATTAGAGCTGAAAAATAATGAAGCTTTTTGTTCTAGTGTAAATTAAAGATAAAAATCCAGACATAAGTGCAGATACAGTACAATGGCAATTTTGAGGACAGAGTGAGCTATTTGGCGTGGAGGAGGTAAGAAAGGGCTATGTGTGTGTGTGTGTGTGTGTGTGTGTGTGTGTGTGTGTGTGTGAATTTCATCTGGGTCTTGGCAGATAAGCAGGATATAATAAGGAAAGGCCTTGCCAGGGGCAGGAGCACAGAACAAAAGGTTCGAAAAATAAAGGTAGGTGTAAATATTATTAATGATACATAGACAGAAAATGAACCTAGATAAATATATATAAAAGAAGGAAGAGGATGAGAAAGATGAGAAAAATGGATCTGGACCACAGAAATATTTGACTTAGTAGTTCTTTAATGCAACAGAGTTGGAAAAGGCTAGAACATCATTTTAACATCCCTATATGGGCATTTTTCAGTATGTTTAGATAATTTTCTCCTCAATGTCATTCAAAACTAAATAATGGAGTGCACTTTGACATAGCCCCCCCCCCCAAAAAAAAGCAAACAAACAAACAAGAAAAAACCATGGTGTGAAAAACTGTATTAGGTTCTTCAAATCATTGAATTATCGATTTGGCCTTAGATGTCTCTCAAAAGTTAATGTGTTAATGCTTGGTCACTATAAGGAAAAAATGATGGAACCTTTAAGAGATGACACACAGTTGTAGGAAGTGAGGTCATTAGACTATTCTTTTCAAAGGGATACTGGGATCTCAGGCTGATCCTCTCTTGCTGCCTGCCTATGCCACAGACTACTTGCTGCCTGACACTACCTGCCCTTGGGGGTTGGAGGTGAGGTGGCACACACAGACTCTGGGAGCAGGTGAGAAATGCCACAGCAAGCTTATCTGAACATCTGAATGCTGCTGCAAGCTCCTGTAATCCCCTCTACCCATGCCCCATTGGTCCCAAGATAGCATCTCTTCTAGACAGCAGTTTCTGATTGACTGGCACTGTCTGCACCAGCAATCTTTGGTCTCTCAAGCAGTCCTCAGTTAATTAGGTCCTCCTGCAGGATGACTCCTGTCATTTCCATAAAGGTGGCCCCACTGGTCCTGTTACACTCTCTCTTTTTGCTTTGTCGTCACTATTAGGTAAGTGACATTACCCTACCTTGGCCTTGATGCTTGGCCTTGCCACCACCTAGAGTGGGCCATATCTTGAGTCTAGCTGTGAGCCAAATAAACCTTCTTTAAGCTCATTAACTCAGGTGTTCTGTCACAAGAACAGAAAATCTGTATAATCATCAGTGACGATGATGAGGAATATAAATTCATTAAATTATGAAATGTTGGGCAATGAGAACCCCTCAAAATAAGGGAGCTGACATTAGCAAAAAGGGAGACAAAAAAAATTGCCTAATGGCCAGGTCTGTTGTCAATTAGAGGCTAGAGAAATCCCCCAAAAGAGCAAGCCTAGATGTATTGGTTCCCAGAAATTTCCAAGGATCTGATGAATTTGGGCGAGGGGGTGATTATAGTTTATTTACTCCAGCTTTTCAGTCTGTGTCTGAAAGATTTGAGGATGTAAGAAAGATTGTGTGTGTGTGTGTGTGTGTGTGTGTGTGTGTGTGTGTGTGCGTGTGTGTGTGTTTGACACCAAAGATCCAAGAAATGTTTAAGAAATGTCTCTACTACACACACAGCCCCCCAAAAAACAAAAGAACAACAACAAAAAAACAACCAAAAAGAAACTTGTGAGATGAAGATCACCACAAAAATTAGTAAATATAAAACAGAGCTGTCAAGAAAGAAGTCATGCTGTCTTCAAGTTTAAAGTCCTAACTCATACTTCCAACTCTACATTGTTAGGAAACGAATATCTGAAGATGCAATGAGTTAATGAGAGCCCACTAGATTAGAATGGGTCCCAGATCCAATGGACTGATGTATTTAGTAAAAGAGAAATTTTCAGTATACACAAGTGCATCACCATGTAAGCATAAAGACAGAGATGAGAGCACCTGCAAGCTACGAAATGCAAGGACTGCCTGAAAGCACTAGAAACTAGGAGAGGGCCCTGGAGTTGACTCCCTCCAAAGAAATCAACTGTATGGACCTTGATGGTAGACTAGCTGCCTTCAGCACTGTAGACAACCTCCTATTCTTTAAGATTTAGTTTCTGGTACATTGTTTGGGAAGCCCAAGAAAATGTGTACAAAGTCACTAAGAAAAATTATATAGGATCAGTGTGAGGGGAAGAACATTGTATTAATGAAATAATTAAGTCATGCAATAATTCCTTCAAACACAAAGTATGTTAAGCCAGGTAGAATCAGAATGCCACTCACTTTGCCTTTGAGTAGTTCAAAGTATGATCCCATCAGATGCATAACAGAAGTAAACATATTAAGGACCCAAAGGAATGAGATAGGCAAAGGTTTGGATACAAACTGTGATGTCTCAGCCAGGCCTTGATAAATAAGTATACTTTTATGCTTGTTGCCTAAGGGGGCCAATTGTTTGTGACATTGGAATGGGCTGCCTATAATCTTTTACCTGGTCTTATACAAACAATAAAAGGGCAGGATCACAGGACTGCTAAATTTACTTAACAGGTCAAGGCAAACAAATAACCCCAATAACTCATGCTAGACGATATGACCCACTGTACGAACTGACCTGCTAGTCATAGGAAAAACAGCAGCTGAGATGGTGACCTCTGCATTCTCAGTCTCAAATCTTCCTGGAGTTTTAGGCTCATTGGAGAAAAGGCTTCTGAAATTTGCTCCACTGGGGGTCTTCATAGTCTGTCTGCCCAGAAATCTCTACTCTCTACGGTGCCAAAAAGTCAGATTGTGTTATTTATGCAGTAAAAAAAACAATAACAACAAAATCTCATTTTCTTTCCAAGTGTCCCATGCATGGGAAGCCAAGCCTTCAGCAGGTTATTAATGTGTTGAAAGGCTGTGCTTCCAGGCTCAGAAACAGGAGCCAGGCCTACTAGTCTTGGCTTTGGGATCTTTGGCTCTTCCATATTAGGGGGCCCTACGCTCCTAGACTTTAACTACTGGAGGGTGCTGCACTAAACAAGCTGCTAAAAAAAAAAACAAGAGCAAAGAATCAACCTCAGCTGGAGCCACATCTGCTCTGAAGAATGATGTCAGCCATGCTACGAGAGCGGCCGTTCCTGTCTCCAATTACCTACCCATGGATCTCACAAGCTCTCTGAAACTGCACTGAGATTAGGAACTTCTTACATAGGTTTATAAGGGAGAACAAAGGGTTGGGGGCAGTCAGGACATGAAGCAATAGTCTTGTTTGAGGACCCACCGCTCTGGGGAGTCCCAGTGTTCCCATAGAACCTACATCAGGCTCCCTTCACTGGGATTCTTACCTAGCTCCCCTCTCTAGACATTTATTACTGGTGATTTTATTCTTAACTCACCTGTTGGAGTTTGATCAGCTGCTTGAGTACTAATACTTCATGCCGTCTAATTCCAATCCACACCTTTCTCTTCGATCTAGTTCTTCAAATGACATCTTCCCCAGGATCTCGTTCTCAACAAACCAATTAGCATTTCTCATAAAACTAGCTCCCTCCAGGATGCCCTCCTCTGTTTTCTCCAGTCTGAAACCTGGAAACCTTCCCAACCTTTTGCTTTCTAGAAGATTCATTCAGTCACTGTACCATCCTGACAGGAGTGAAGACATTCTACAGCAGTGGTTCTCAGCCTTCCTAATGTGAATATTTCATACAGTTCCTTACTTTATGCTGACCCCAACCATAAGATTATTTTTTAATGATATGTTATAACTGTAATGTTGCCATTGTTCTGAATCATAATGTAAATATCTAAGTTTTCTGATAGTCTGAAGTGACCCTGTAAAAGGGTTATTTGATCCTCCCCCCCCCAAAAAAAAAAGTTACAATCCACAGGTTGAGAACCACTGCTCTAGAGACAGTTGATTAGTCCCTTTGGTTCTGAGACTATAATGGACTCCAAGAAATGGAATTCCCCCAGGAATCTTGTGGTAAAAATTAAACAAACACCAAATAAACAAACAAATAAATGGCTGAAGCTTAAATGAATATGGTCTCCTAGAGAAAAATTAACAACTTGCTAGAGTAGCTTGCAAGATAGATAAACAAGGATGGGCCTGGAAACCATTCCTTAGCTGGACTACTAAATCACACACACACACACACACACATCTTTGCCTTGTATTTAAACCTAAACCTTATTTGAAACCTGAAGATGACTTGGGCCTCAGTGGATCTTGCCAATGCAGACATATTGATTAAATCTCTTTTCCTCTAAATTCTTATTTATGAAACTGACTTATTGAGGACAGGTGGGTGAGCCTGTCTTGTTATGGATTTCAGGGAGTAGGCTCTGCTCCTAATGACTCTTGCAACATTTCTAAAATCTTGGGCCTTCCTATAATTTCGTAGTAGTTCATCCTCTCTATTCTTATTGATACTACCCAAATTCAGGGCCATGGCTGTCACTTAAGACATTACAGTAGTTTCCAAATGGGCTTCTCTGCTATTAGTTCCTTTTAATCCAACTCATACTATCCTTAGCAGTCAATATACCATTTTTAAAAAGTAAAAATCCATAGTCAAAAGGCTAGAAATAAAAGAAAACCAATTCAATATAGTTAAGGCTGTTTGTTAAAATTCATAGTTGACCTTGTGTTGTGGAAAAAACTGAAAACTTTCCCTTTAGGATAACAGGCAAGGCAAGGATGCTATTTTTACTGTTTCTAGTTAATATTGTAATGGAATTCTTAGTTGAAGTTTTAGGAAAAAAATAAAACAGAGAAAATGGAATGTATGCAGTAAAATTATATCTGTGTTCAGATGACATTGTTTAATATGCAGAACATTCTAATGGTTCCATCACCAAACTGGTTAGAACTAATAAGTTAGCAAAGTAGCCTAGTACAAAATCAATATATAAAAATCAATTGCATTAGTCTGGGAAGTAGTAGTTCAGACCTTTAACTCCAGCACTCAGGAGACAGAAACAGGTGGATCTCTGTGAGTTCAAAGTCATTTTGGTCTATGTAGCACATTCCAGGACAGCTGGGGATACATAAGAAGACCCCATATCCAAAATTAATTGACTAACTCATTAATTGATTAATTTAATAAACAAAATCAGTTGTACTTATGCAACTAAAACTACAAAATGTTCTTGAAGCAAGTTAAAGAAGAAACAAATAGGGTTTTCACGGTGGCCCAGAAGCCAAAGGAGATAGCCACCATATGTAATGACCTAAGTTCAACCAGTGTGTTGCAGTCAAAAACCTGAAAGGAATTGGAAATCTGAAGAGTGCTTTGACATCAGACATGGAGATGCAGAGTTTGGAGTTGAACCATCTGGTTTTTGCTATTGCTTTGGTCCAGTATTTTCTCACTATGCTCCCCCCTTTTCCCTTATTTTTGGAATAGTAATGTATATCCTGTGCTATTATATGTTAGAAGTTATATGACCTGCATTTTGAATTTTGATGTTATAGGAGATTAGAGTTAAGAGATTTCCATGAGTCTCTGAAGAGTCTTTTAAACGGTGTTGAGACTATTGTAGGCATAAATTTTTTTTGCAAACTACTTTTAATAACAGTTCAACCTCTCCTCTATCCTATCACCAAAGCAAAGGTAGTAGAAGAGAAAAATTATTAAAATATGGGGGGAGTGGACTTGTTCAGCAATAGTTCTTTGGAGGTGAGCTTGATCTTCTCTGATAGCAGTTCAGTCCCATAGGAAACACCAAATATGACTTAGGAGCTTCAGACCAGTCCTCTAGGCAGGCAGACATCATGCGTAAACCAGCAGCTACAGGCCAGTCTTTTCAGCAAGCAGACACTAGGCAGTTGTACTTCAATCCTGAAGAAACTGACAAGCTTGCCAACCAGCCTGAGGTGAGGCCACAGAAGCAGCAAGCTGCCTCAGGAACCTCACAAGCAGTTTTGGGGCAAGTTTCTCACAATGGCAGTGTCACCACAAGTTGAGCTCAACAATGCTATATAAGGCGAACCAATATATGCATACCTTAAGCAAAGAATAGTGAGGTGGAGCAAACCAAACCAAAGCTCAGAGCTTCTCTCCTACTGTCTGTAGGGTCATATTTATACTTCTTCATTAAGCGTCCTTTCACGTGCTTGCTATATCCAAACATCCTTTCGCCTATGTCTGCTTCAGGACAGCAGTTTGCTTTAGCAAGACATCCTTTCACCTCTGTACCCCATCAAAACATCATTTGACATAAATAAATAACTTTCCAAAGAACTAAAAGTTTCTGCTTCAGACTACGGGGACTTTTGAAGCTGAACTGAATGCATTTCTGCATCTCGATATGTATACAAGCCTATGGGACCAAGGAGTGGAATGTGGTGGTTTGAATAAGAATGGCCTTCAGAGACTCATATATTGAAAGCTTAGAGAGTGGCATTAAGGGATGTGGCCTTGTTAGAGTTGGTGTGGCCTTGTTAGAGGAAATGTGTCACTAGGGCTTTGGAGTTTCAAATAGCCAAGCCAGGCTCCGTGTTTCTCTGTTCCTGCTGTTGATAACGCAGATGTCTACCTTTTAGCTACGTCTCCAGCACCATGTCTGCCTGCATGCCACCATGTTTCCCACCATCATAACAATGGAATAAACCTCTGATCCTGTGAGCCAGCCTCAAATTAAAAGTTTTCCTTAATAAAGAAAAAGATGTTGTTGCCACGTTGTCTCTTACAGCAAGAGAAACCCTAATGCTGACAGATGAATCTTGAGGATATTATGCTAAATCAAATAGGCCTTTCACATCGTAGGAGAAACGGTAGTGTATTATCTCCATGCTCCATGTTCTCTGGCACAGCCCTTGGTAGAGGTGTGTCGGGAGGGAGCAACTGGCACAGGTCCAACTGACCCTGGAAATGGAAGGGAATAAAAATGAAAAAGTAGCAAAAAAGAGAAAGAGGGAAAGGGGGGTGTAAGAAATAGGTGAGAAAGATATCAGAAACGCTTTTGTCTCTTATTGGATGTCAGAAATGAGAAACAGGTTCTTAATACAAATTGCCTCAATCCTTAGGGATTTCCAATAGCAGTAAGTGCTGGTGGGTAGAACCCAAGTCCTAATCCTGACTCTCAACTTTGTACCTCTAGCTACATTCACACATGTTGTTTCTGTCTATAATTCCATAACTGTGAAACTGGGTTATTAATACTCACCAGAATCTTAGGGGACAACAACATGAAAATATAGAGATAGAAATTACTTAGGAAGAAAATACACCAGTTAAGTTCAGTCTAACCTCACTCCCTCCTTTCAGACCTAACTGTGTCACAGTGCCGATCCTGTTTCCTCATCTGAGAAAGGTATAAATATCATCGTCAACACTGCACTACAGATTCACTTAAGGACTAAATTAAGTGATACGTTTACCACATATAAAGGAATTGACAAATGTCTATATTTGTAACAGACAATAACAGCAATGGAAACACTTCTTTGCAGTTGAGAATTTTAAAACAAACTAAACCAAAGAAGTAAGACCCGGGATTTTAGGAAGAATGTAAAAAGGTCCTTGTTTTCAGCCTTCTGATTTGCTTTACTATGTCCCTGCCTAGCCATAAAAAGCTGCTGTTTAAGGGTTTTGCCTTTCTTTGTTTCCACAAGGTTAGAAGCATCCTTCCCCTCCCCCATCGCCCCCCCCCATCTCACCCAACCCCCGAGTCTCATGATTAACCACTCCTGTGACGTTGGATCACTTCCTGGACTTCATTTACTTAATAACTAATCTTTCTTTGCCTCTCCTCTTTTAAAATCAGCCAGGCTTCTTCCTGCCTCCACGCCTAAGGTCTCACCTCCTTAAATCACAGATAATTCGGAGACACACTCCAGCCCACTTTAATGGAGGACTGATGGGCAAAGGCCTTTCCCCTCATCTGTTTCCCAACCTTGCAACATTTCAGACGCTTCTGGATAATTCCAACAAATCACTCATGCCATTCTTCCACAGACACCTAGTAAATACTTCCAATAGGCAGTTTGTTTTGGTTCTTTTTTATCTGAGAAAGGCGGTCCCATTAGAGCCCAAAACTCAGCAAGAGCGAGCCTATACTCGGAGAACTTGGGCAAAGAACTAAGCCCTGGACTTCAGAATAGCTGTGGTCCCTGAGTCGGACATCTGTGCCAAGAACCAGGTACAATGGTACAATTGCTTAACAAGACATCTAGGTTATTCTGACACATGCACAAGTTTGAGAAACACTGGGCCTAACGTGTGGTGTGCCAATTCATAAAGCTAATAAGTGACAGAGTTAGGGCTGGTAATTAGAAATTGATTAATTCTTAAACCAGAGTCCAAGGGTTTTTAAAACAATACTGCTCACAGTGAGGATTCAAAGTAGAACCATATTGTATGAGGTTCAGAGAAGTTTAGATCTCGGTTTAGATCTAATGGAGCAGATCAGGCTCAATAGCTGCCCCACCTCCACCCCTTGGCCTTCTATTCATGCTCACAAGAGGGTGTCGGCAATTCTAGCCTTTGTATTTTGTTTCTCATATGTCCAGAGGTCCAGGGATGCAGGCAAGAAGAGGCTTTGCCTCCTCTCCTGTATCATTTTCATTTGTGCCCTCGACGTGGCCTCTCCCAAGATATCTCATCTCATTTATTATTTTCAAGAGTTTCATGGTATGCTCATTTCAAATCACCCTCTGGCAAGAACGAATGAAGTAACATGATTGGGTAAGACTAACGAAAAGCTCCAGACCATGGATTACATAGAAGGAAGGTCATAAAGATGGGAGTGCTGCAGGTCAGAGCAACGGGTGCAAGATATGAAATGATACAAAGATTCATAAGCTGGCATCAGATAATAGGAATCCAAGTAGAAAAATTAACATTTTATGATTAAAGACAAGCACACAGCCTGCCTGCCTTTCTTTCTTTCTTTCTTTCTTTCTTTCTTTCTTTCTTTCTTTCTTTCTTTCTCTCTTCCTTTTAGAGCAAGGTTGACTATTTATGGACATCTTTGGAAAAAGCCAAGTATGGAGGAGAGACTTGAACTGGGTGCAGGATAAAGGGATGCTATGCATGATGGCTAGCTGTTTCTTAGCTTTAGCAGTGTTTGCCAAGATCTGGGTAAGTGGCCATAGGTAAAAAGAAGGGACGAAGATAAGTTTTTTATGTGGAGAGTTATTAAGAGTAGGTCACTGAATGCCATAAAGAGAGAAAGATAGCATGAGTCGGGGGCTACTATTCACTCTCATGTGTATGGGAAGTTGTCCCTGCTCCCCTCTGGGAACAGGAGGAAGAAAAAGGACCAACATCTACCAAGAAAACTTAAGCAGAACTAAAAGAAAAGACTGCAATATGAGGTTATGACAGCTCAGTTAGAAACACTTACATTAGTCTCTGAATTTGGTGCCTGGCTCTGTGATGTACCTTGGCTATTTATTCCTCTCCTCATTTATGTTAGGAATTTTCAAATACATATACACGGGGAAACAATGGTATCCATAATGAACCTCCATGTACACTAACTTAGGGTTTCTGTTGCTGTGATGAAACACCATGACAAAAAAGCAAGTTGGGGAAGAAAAGGTTTATTCAGGTTACACTTCCATATTGTAGTCCATCATTGAAGGAAGCCCTCAAACAAGGCAGGAACCTGGAGTCAGGAGCTGATGCAGAGGCCATGGGAGAGTACAGCTTACTGGTTTTCTCATCATGACTGTTCAACCTGTATTCTTATAGAATTCAGGACTATCAGCCTAGGAGTAACACCACTCACAATGGGTTGTTCCCCCCAACATTAATTGCTAATTAAGAAAATATTCTATAGACATTCCCACAGCCCAATCTTATGTAAGTATTTTCTCAATTGAGGTTTCCTCCTCTCAGATGACTATAGATTGTGTCAAGTGGGCATAAATCTAGACAGCACACACCCCATTACCATCTTAGTATGAGCAAATCCTAGTCAGTTGATTTTGTTTCCTTCCTTCATTGTCCCCACTCCCATCCCCTAGTCTAGGTTATGTTATTTTACAGACAGCTCTACTGATAAATATTTTCATAGCATATAATCATCGATTTAAAATTTATAATTCAATTATTTTAGAGTAATCAGTTGTGTGACCATCACCACGATTTTAGAATAGATCATTATCCCAAAAGAAATCTTGTACTGGTTATATTTAGGAATATATACATATACATACATATGCACATTCATGTACATATGCATACACATATATACCATATACATATGAGGAAAGGAAGAAGAGTGAGGAAGGGCATCTGGGAGGGAATGGAGGAAGAAAGGGGTAGGAGACATGTCATAAATATATTATAGTCTCATAAAGAAAACCTGTACATTATACCTGTCACATGTGATAATCTCAGCTCTCAGTCCTACCAATTACTCCTCTACTGCCTGTTCTCCTGGACCTGCCTATTATGAACACCTCATGGCAGTGGAATCAAGCAATATACAGTCTTGTAAGCCTGGCTTTTCCCACTCAGTATTTCTCAGACTTATCCGTGTTGTAGCATACATCAGTACTTTATTTTGTTTTATTGTTAGAAATAATATTCCACTTTGAGAACAACCTGTCTGTTTTGTTTGCATTTCTTTAAGCCAGGGTCATTATGTAGCCCAGGTTTGTCTCAGGCTTGAGAATCTCTAGCTCCCTATGTGCGGGGATTGTGAGCATGCATCTCCCAGCCTGCCTAAATCCCAGTCTTTATCCATGCTCCAGCTGGTAGATATTTGCATTAGTTTTACTTTGGACATTTTATGAATAAGACTTCTATGAACATTTGTGCACAAAAATATTCATGTACAAGAGTGTGTATGTTTTCTTTCCTCTTGGGTAAGTATCTTGAAAAGGATTTGTTGAGTTATATAGTAACTCTATTTGAACCATTTGAGGGACTGTCAGACCAATTTCCATAGAGGCTATAGCATTTTATGATTTACAAGCAGAGTGTGAATATTCCAAATTCTCCATATCACCCTCAACACTTATTACTATCATTTTGCATTATGGCTACAAAAGGATAAGGAGTGTCCTTTCCTTGTGGTTTTCCTTATATTTCTCTGGTGACTAATAATATGGAGCATATTTCCAGTTTTTATTGCTCATTTTCAGATAATTTTTGCAGAAATATCTATTCAGATAATTTTTCAATTCTTAAACTGTTATGTGTCCTTTTGTTATCCAGATATAAAAATTATTTATACATAGCACATATAAAATATTATTGTAGATATACATGAATAAATGTTTCCTCTACTTCATGGGTTTTTCTTTCTGTGTCCTGTTCTCTGCTCCTCCACCCTCACCCCACATCTCTTAACAAGGTCTCACTATGTATCACAGGCTGGTCTCCTACAGTTCTTTGTGAAGGCTTAGGGTCATGAGGGATTTTCCTCATCCATTTCGGCATGCATCTATTGGTGCAGTCATGTTGGTGAGGCTTTACAGGTGTAGTGTCTGACGATACTAGGAGACACAATATGAAAGCACATTTCTTGATCCTCTGGCCCTTTCAGTTTTTCAATCCCCTCTTTAAAAATGTTCCCTGGTCCTTACCACTTTATTCATTCACAGGTGAACATCCATTTGCTTTAGCACCAATTTTTAAAATATTAAAATCACTTGAATTGTTTGAACTCCCATATGAAAAATCAGTTCAGAACCATCGCCAGTTACTTTGAAGTAAAGCTTAGAAAGTGCAAGAATTTGCCTGTTTCTATAGAGACTTGTATCTCTAGATGTCAGTGCCCATTGTTTGAGCTACCTAGTCTTTGATCTTCAGAGCCACGCAGGTTTCAGTGTTCATTTTAAGAGAAAGTGACACTGAAGCCTGTGGATGTTGAGTGACTGCTTAAGTGGCAGAGGCAGAGGCAAGCTGTGTGCCCTTCCTATTACCTCATCATCCATTGTAGCCAAAGTATGATGTAATATTGTAATGGCAAAGGCAGCATGACTCAGGCAGTGGATTCTCTGCCTCACAGGCATCTTTTAATGTGTTGACTTTCTTCAAGGGCTTCACAGTCATCTCTGTCTGACCTTCTCCCAGCATTCTGCTCACCAGGAGACAGGAAAAAAAATGTGGTCTTTAAACTCACCAAGCACCTGTTCTTAAACCACAGAAACTATGAGGGAGAAGACCAAAACCTTGGGGGATGGGGAAAAAAAAAATCTCAGATTCAACAACCCAAATTTTTAAATAGAATTTGGATTTTGTTTACTAGAAAGAAGGCTTGAATCACCTCTGGGAGTAGTTTAACCTCTTACTTCACACACACCACATGGTCTAGTTATTTTCCAATACTAAAGGGTATCTATAATTACAATACTAAGGAGGGGAAGGCCAAAGGATTTTAAGCTTTAAAACAGTCTGGTCTACATAGGTAGACACTGTCTAAAAATAGGAAAGAAAAGAAAGTAAAAAAGACTAGAGAAGGAAGGAGGGAGAAGAGAGCTAAGGAGAAAAGAAGAGCCAGGGCTGGTTATTGGTAGGAAGTAATCTCAGAAGCAGGTCCTCTGACTTCTGAATTGGGGAAAGCTGGAACTTTTTGTTCCTACAACCTACTATGCAAAATGCTAAGCACCTTACTATCACCAAGCAAAAGGTAATAATCTCATGAGCCTTGAGACACTTTGCAGGAATGTGCGATGGGAGAGAAAAAGGATATCTTTAAGACTGAGACTTTTCTGAACCCGTCTATAAAGAACAGCGCTTTTCAAGCATCCGTAGGGCAACAAGCAGTTCAACACCTGCCTCAGAGCCAAGAAACATAGTCCAGGAATGGTGGAGTATACGCAAATCTAACCATCTCTTCAATAAGGCAAAAAGAGATTTAGTTTCAGATCCAACAACAAGACCTTGTCTGGGACACAGCAGAAATGGTTCTGAAAGGACAAGTACTTGTGAAGTACTTATAGTGTGGGCTAGGATGGCTTAGGAATGAACAGAAAAGACAGATTCCAAACAAAGTAGGCAACTGAGGAAAGACAATGGACATCAGGCTCGGGACTAGTGCCTCCCACCCAGCCTCTTCCTCTATTAGTTGAGCGTTCTTGAGGAAGGTCTTGATGGAAACTTAGGGCAGGCATGGAACAGAGCTTCACCTAGACCAATATGCACATCTGTTTCTTTACCAACTACCTGTGTGATCATAGGTGAAAATTTTCACTTTTCTGAGCCATAGCTTCAGGGCACACAGTATGCTTCTTTGGGATTTCCAGCTTTCCTCTCCTTAGTCTTTCTTTGGTTTCTATGAGTTCTCAACTCTGTTGTTCCTTTTTGGGTACCATTTAAATCATAATGAGGCAATTTTAGACCTAAAGAAGGTTCTCCGCTAAGGGCCCTGGGGCCAGAAGTTAGAGGGCAGAGGGGATATTTGGACTCTGCTTGATGTTTGCCTCTCAGCATCGTGGTGATATATCTGGGATGCTAGTTGCCATGGCCACCTAATTATTTCCTCTAGATTTGACCACCACAGTGAATTGGAAAACTTGCCAAATTTCCAGAAAAACAAGCAGCAGATGTCCAATTTTGGAAAAAAAATAATTCATGGACAATAATGTTTGGTTTCCCATCAATCACATGCAGATATTCTCAGAGATGGAGGCAGGGAGTGGCAGCAGAGGCACTGAAGAAGGCGAGGTTTACCTACAATCTGCAGCTTCCCTTTGTAAAGCATAGAGGAACCACACCTGGTGTGAAGTGCTGCTTAAGGGACAGAAAAATCTGCCTGCATCCAGTTGGCCTTACAAGCTCTAAACACACACCTAAGCAGTAGAGGACTAGAAAACGCCTTGTGGAATCATTTAGAATATGGTGTCAGTACCGTATTCCTCAATGACTGGCTTCATGACTTAAGCTAAATTCACTCCTCTGCAGTTTAGCTTCCTCATACAAAGTGTGGATTCTAATAACCGCCTCATCAAGGCAAGGGATTAAGGTATAAAGCACAGTGATTTAGCACAGGGCTTGGGTATAGTAATGCCTTGATAGATGTCTGGTTTAGATTTATTTTTAAATCAAAGCACAGGTTAATAGATCTACCTTCTACAATATCTCAAGATTAATTATTCATTTTGAGAAATACAGAACATCATCCATATGAGCAGATCATCGTTTTATTGAGGAAAAAACAAAATCAGAGATGTCATGAAGAGAGTGTGTGCCTAAAACCTAAACCAAGGCCATTCCAACATCCATAATGCTGAGACAGGGGAGGGAAGAGGATGAACATTTACTCAGCTTCCCTTATTCATAGAAAATTTTCATGAATTGACTTATTAACTTATGGTAGATACAGACTGTAAGTTATTACTATCCTATAAGGATAATTTTTTGTGCACTGTGGAAAGGTTGTGTTTGTATTATTTAAATGCCGATTTCTCTATACCAGCAGAGTGTTGAGTTCAAGATGGACTTTTGTTATTGTTAATGAAGCATCAGTTGTCTCAGTGTTTTGTACACCTTCTTCTCTATCACTTTCTGATTTATCAATGCAGAACTGACTCAGCCTATGACTGGGCAGAGGAGATAGAAAGGATGGAATTTTGATCCTAGCAAATGGTCCCAGGTACAGAGAGAGAGGAGTAGGACCATGAGGAAGGAAGAGAAGAGGTGGGCATGAGGCAGGGTGTCCAGGAGGATTCTGATGAGCAGGTTGTCAGTGAATTCACCATAAGGACACACATGGAGCACAGCAAGCCAGGGCAAGACTCAAACTGCAAGTAACACAGAGCCTGTGGCTGGGATGTAGATAGAAGCTAAGAATGGCCTACCCTGCCCAGTCATAGCGCTTAAAGCTTGCTAATGAACTTAATAAGTCTTTTATTAAGACTTATTATTCGGGAACTGGAAAGGACTAAGTCAGGTGCAGAAACTCCCTGTAGTTATATAGTAACAAAAGGGGTACAGCAACCCCCCTGAAAATACATCTACCTTATCCTTATTTAGCAAAGCAGTTGGTTCTCAACATGTGGTTCACAAGCCCTTTGGGGGTCAAACAATCCTTTCACAGGGGTCACCTAAGACCATCTGAACACATAGATGTTTAAATTATGATTCATAACAGTAGCAGAATTCCAGTTGTGAAATAGCAACGATAATAATTTTTGGAGATCACCACATGAGGAACTGCATTAAAGGGTAGCTGCACTCAGAAGGTTGAGAACCACTGACTGAGACCATAAGAATAGAAATGCCCTTTCTTACTTCATTTATAAGTCCTTAGCAGGAAAAGCATTATCTGGTACATAATAGGAATGCAGTAAATATTTGTGAATGAATAAGGTGGGAAATTGCCTTAGTTAGGTTCTTAATGAATGGTAGAGACAGAACTTAGAATAGAATCCAATTCTAAAGCCTATGGGTTTTTAGAGTTTTGTTTTGTTTTTGAGTTTTATACTTTCTCTTCTAGGGATACTACACTGTAGGATGGAAGCAGGAGAAAAATATTCCCCCATCTTTGAAACATCATTATATGTTATATATCATTTACTTTTACAACTACCAGTGACAGCTGCTTTCTTCTTCAAGCCAAGATGTTGATATGCAGGAAGCATTGGTGTTTAATCCAAGGTTAGACAGTGAGTCAAAACGATGAGGGGATGAGGGCTCTGATTCCAGCCCCTGACTTCCGTGCTGGCCACTTTCCATTGTCATAGCTCCTTGAAGACTGCATCCAGACAGACACTGGTGGTAAGTCAGGAGAAGATCAGAGCTGTCATAAGCCAGAAGCAAGCAGAGCTCCTCAGGCCAACTAATATTTCCAAAAATCAGCATGTGAGTTGAGAAGAATATCTCATAGTCAAACCATAGCAAGCAGTACACAGAGCAGCTCAAACAAGGTGTCACGAGTATACATATACATGGATTTTATTACGTACCACGCATGTTAATTTGGACTAATATCTAGAAGTGTAATGGCTGGGTTGTAGTATCTTTATAAGAAACCCCCTCGACATGTTTCAAAGTGGCTGCTCTAGTACATTCTCACTGGCTGGGTTTAAAAGCCTCAGTTGTTCCTTATCTTCACTAACGTTAGCCATCAAGTGGGCATGTGAAGATACTGGGAAAGGGGCACACTTACTCATATGAACTCGGGCACACACAGAAGCCAGAGAGCAACCTTGGTGTTTTCCTCTTGGGAAGCTCTTGGTTTTCAACTGGGTTAGGCTGTTAGGCCTGGAGCCCCTGGGACCCACCTGTCCCTAGCTCCTTAGTGTTGGGTTGCAAACCATGCCATCATGCCTGGCTTTTTATGGGAGTGCTGCTGGGCATCAAACTCAGGTCCTCAGGTCCTTAGGCTTGTGTTTCAAGCCCTTTACCACAGAGCCGTTTCCGATCATTGTAGTTCTAACTGATGTTTCCCTAAAGAAAAAAATAATATTGAACGACATTTCATGTGTTAATTCTCAATCTGCATTTCTTTTTTGTTGAAATGATCATTCAAACATTTTTATCCATTTCATTTTTATTGGGTTGTTTGATTTTATTACTGTTGTTGTTGATCTAAGCCACAGCTCTTCCCTCTGGAGCAGCTTCTGTGTTGTACCTGGAAACTCCAAAAACTAGAGCATAAGAAAGGGATTCGTGCTTCTTAGAGATTAGAGCAAAGGTCAGAAATTCACAAAGAGTTTGGTGAATGCCTTATGGCTCTGTACGTGGTAAGTAGCATCACTCTGAACAACCCAGGAAACATCCTCTAATCTTACTTTGTAGCAGGACCTAGTAAACATATGTCCTAGTGTTTCTATGAGAAATGAAAGAAGCACTCTTCTTAAATAAGTAACTTGAGACAGTGAGAACAACTGTTGCTGAGCCAGTGTGCTAAAAAACCGGAGTATTTGAGAGAATTTTAATTGTAAGAAGTCTTAGAGTCTCTTTAATGGGGGAGAACCCTAGACCCTGTGCAGTGGGGTAAAGATACAGGGGGTCTGCAGCAGCTGATAAGGGGGTTTGTTTTCCCACCTTGTGCAAAAAGCAAGAGGTGTCTCTCAGCCCCTCTATTGTGATCTGAGAGGCCTGATGGGAGTTGGCTTCCTTTATCACTCTGGGTCTGGATAAGGATAGGGTGGAAGAGACTGCCCCTGGCTCTCTGACAAGAAAAAGAGCAGCTTCCAGACAGAGTTCAACCTGAGAAGAGGCTTCCCTGCTGTGAGGGAATTATTCACTCTGGGATAGGCTTCCTGGGCAGAACATCAAAAGTTTCTGCTGGCTGTAGGAGTTCAGATTGAGTGGCTTAACCTGTTCATGCCCAGTCTGCAAGAACTACAAAAACCCTTGCCTCAAGGTAGGAGGCAGTACACAGAATGTCCAGCTAGAGCCGTTTTCTTGTTCTGATTCTGACTTGTAACTCCCCGTGCTGGGGGAGATCTCTGCAAATGTTCTTATGATGCCACTGAGGTTCTGTCAATGTTTTCTCATTACTACCTTAGGAGCTACTTCTCCATGCCTTTTAGTTCCTGTGGGCTAAAAGTTCTCTGGTCTGGTTGAACCCAATAGTCAGCTTAGTCAAAGCTGTTAAGGGTCCACATACAGTCATACTTCTGGCTGTTAAGGGCCCATGTACAGTCAAACTCTTTAAAGGTATGCATAGCAAGTTGTTGTAGGATGTGCAGAAGATGTTGAAGCAGGAGGGTCATAAATTCAAGACCAGCCTGAACTATATCTTTTCTTTAAAAATTAAAATAAAATTTAAAATTTAAGTGTGTAGGTTCCTGTTGTTGCTTGGACCTTTCTGAAGGAAGAGCGTTGCCATCCTCTCTGATGAAAGATGACAATACCTTAAAGGAAAAATCTATACAATATCTGTTAGCATTTTGTTTAAGCTCTGCCCCACAGTTACCTGGCAACTGTCAGGTATGCCAGATTCATTATAAAAGGGGCTGCTTGCCTCCCTCCACTCTCTCTTGCTCTCTTGCCTTCTTGCTATCACTCTGTCGACTCGTCCCCCCCCCCCACTGACAGCCTCTACTCCTGTTTTCTCTCTCTCTCTCTCTCTCTCTCTCTCTCTCTCTCTCTCTCTCTCTCTCTTTCTGCCTTTCTCTGTCTCTACTACCTTCTCAACTCTCCATGCCCTGACTAAACTCTATTCTATGCTATATTACTGTGTGGCTGATCCCTCGGGGGAAGAGATGCCTTCAACATGGGTCCACGGAGGTATGCCCTGCCCTTCTCTTTAAGTGACTACACCTCCACCAAACATATTCTTTCTTTCCCGAATCTTTTTATAAAACACAACAATATCTGTGACAGCTCACAAATGGAAACCTCCTGTATCATGGGGGAATTCCTAACAAGGGCATGTGGAGTGGCACGTTGCATTAGACTGAGAGTTGTGCACGATATAACAGGAAGACTGGCTTAGACTCAAATGCTAATAGCCTGTCTGATGAGGACAAACAACATGATTACATGGAGAAGCAAAGCCAAGCTGTCCATTCTTCCCTTAGCTGGCAGGAGCAAACTTCCTGGAATGGCTCCATCTTACCTCCTGTCCTCTCTGCCCTCAGCAACTTCAGGGAGCATTCCCTCCTGCCCCAAGGCTGTTCAGACAAATGGTCTGAAAAATCAGCCTTCACAGAAGTCTTAGTAATTTACCTTCAGAGAAGAGTAACCAGTTTGTCCTTTCACAGAGCAAATGATCTATACTAGAAGGAACACTGGATAGTTTTCTCTCTGGTGAAGCACATTCTGAGAGGGGATAAGAAAGGGTGCATGCATGGAAAGCTAGCAGCACACAGAGGCCCAGTGTCTTTGTCTTTCCTGTCTTCCCTTCCAATTTTATAGCAGTCTTTTGAATAAGTAAAGATTTGATGAACCAGCCAGCCTCCACTTTGGGCATGAAAACCATCTCACAGTAAAGACAAACTAGGTTCATTTCTGTTTGTGATTAAATCTCTGTTCCTCAAGGATTGGGCTATGTTCCACCTGTAACCTTAACTAATAAAATGGATATGTACTGCATGCAACAGGAAATGGCAACCATACCTTTGTTTCAAAAGGTTACTATGACCACCTGTTGTTATGACCACCTTGCATCCATGTCTTTGTTTCAGGAGATTGTTATGACCAACTTGTTATGCTTATGTTCTGCTTCTGTACCCCTGCCTGTTTGCTTGTCAAATTCCCATTTGGAAATCCCTTACCCCTAAGCTATAAAAACCTAATCTTTCCCGCATCCAGTGCTGATCTTATAAACCCTACCTTAGTGGGAGGTAGCCCAAGTATACATGGAAAAAACTGCTTGATTTAATTAATTTAGCCATGATTTGTGTTAGTGGTCTTTCTCCTCACATGTATGGGAAGAACAAACTAAGAGTACGAGTGAGAACAGAAAGCACACAGAGTCTGAAGGAAATATTTCAGGTCTCGGGGTGATTAGCAGACAACCCTAGAATTCGCATGAATCCATCTAATTTCTAAAATGCATTGATCTCTCACTCTACCCATTTTGGATTTCATAAGGACCATGTTCCTCACTCTAGTCATCAATTTCCCATGCACTGTCAACTGCTACAGCTGGTGGTGCTGTGTGCATCAAATGCTGAGGCTGCACTGGACCCACCCTTGCTGGCTACAGAAATGTGACAAAGATATATACTAAAGTGCTCCAGGAAGCATGAGAGCAACAAGGCTTGGTAGGTTCAAAACAAGGAGAACTCAGTTCTACATTAAGGTTCAGGGACAGTGTGGGGAAGATGCTCCTACAATCTATCCATCAGATGTCTTCCTTAAAGATGGCTGGGTAGCATTTACTACAGTGGAAGCTTTGTGGTAAGGGCAAGGGAGCATGAGAAGATAGATTCAGCTCCCCTTTCCTCCTTCTGGTGTTCAGGGAGAAAGAAGAGAGGAGTGAATCATGAAGTCTAAGAGAAAAAAGGGCCCAGAATCAAACAGACTTTGTTATAAGAACTCTCAAGAGTTCTGACTTTCTCTAAGGTGATGGACGGACTCTTTAGAGGGTAGACAGTGTGGTAGGTAGGGACCAGGGGAAGTTGGTTCAGGGAGGGACTGTGCTTCGATATTGTTTGTGTATCTAAAGGTTCATGAGCTGAGATGACAGAAACTTCCAGAGGTGAAGGCTACTGAAAATGACTAAGACATTGGGCATGACACCCTTAGAAATGATTAACCTGTTCTTTTGGAATGCTGACTAGTTGCTTTGTTATAAAAAGACCCAGTCTGGCCATGGAGCAAGTGGACCATGCCACCAGACAGTAAAACTGGTAAGGCTGTGTGAGCCCAACTTCTGTGAAACTCAGAATTGAGTACAATAGGCATGGAGCCAGCTCCCTGCCAAACTCTACCTGCTCTGGAACATGTAACTACAATACCCCACTGAGAGGACCGTGACAGTAGAGAAAACATTTGAAGTCTCTCCCCATGCTAATAGATTATCACTAGCATCTCAAGCTGAGCCAGTGACAAACATTTACCTCTGGATACCACCCTACTCTTCAATGCTTATAAAGTCCGTATCCACGTGAAATAAAGTGCACAAGTTATTTCACTGAGAATCATCTGTGAGTGATTGTTTTACTGAGCTATAACATTTTGGAGAAGAGTTTTCTCTCCTGGAGCATTCATCAAAGGATCTCAGACCTGCCTGGCAAGCCAGGCTCATGCCTCTGATGTCTCTGTTGCTGTAGATCCAGCTGCCACCCCTGCTTGCTGCCTGCCACAGCCACCTTCTGTCCCTGCTGCTGCCACCACCCCTGCCCCAGACATTAGTGCTATCATGATATCAGGCGAGACCTGGGCTCCCAGCTACCTGCCCCGCATTGTCTTCCTTTCTGCAAGCTATAACACTGGCTGTTTCTGGCCAGACCAGAGACCCACAGAACTCTCGATTCTGCAGAGTACAACATCTGCCTCCTGATTTTCTCTGGTTTCCTGTATATTCTGTGTAATCTCCTTCTCTCCTATATGCTTCCATTATGATGTGATCTAGGTATTAGGCACTCTTAGAGCTAAACAAATACTAGAACCAGTTTCTTGGATCTGGAGAACTATGAATTTTAAACATTTTTTTTCTTTAAAAAGTTCCCAGTGTCAGATATTTTGTCAGAGTGAAAGGCAGTAACTGATCCAGAAAAATAGCTCTGAACACTTTCAGGAGATGCATTGGAATGGGGAAACATTTGCAAGAAGATTTGGGGGGAAATGGCAATATGATAGACTAGATAAAAGTAGGACCCACACTAGGACTATGGATGTTAGGATGCAAAGCAGAGACTTGAAATATATCAGGAAGTTGAGAGACTAGAACTCAGATGACCTAAGCCAATTGGGAAATACTTCTGTGTGCATTCTATGTGCCCTTCTCTATTTTTTTATTCTGCATTTATGAATCCATTCCAGTCTTATGCTGTATTATCAATTCTAGTCTTCAGGAGAGGAGACTGAACCATAGCTGATGCATGGCGAGAACAGGATTTGAAACAAGTAGGTCTGGTTTTATGAAACTAATTTGCTTCAAAATCCACCTTATTTTACCTTATAAATCTCCACTTTGAAATTCTGGTTTGAAGCAGAGTCAGAAAGATTTTTTTTTATCAGAGAAGTTCATGGATAAATCTCCTCAGGTCTAGCAAACCCAAACCATAGCAAGTTTCTATGCCTTTCTGACATATGATTATTGTTTCTCTGGGAAGCAGTGGCCTGGCTTTTCAAGAGAGTCTCCAATGGGTCTGTAGAGCTTTGGTCAGTTGCTATGTATTGTAATGCTAAAGGAAAGACACAGGCTTAGTAGTGAATTCTCAAGGCTACATGCTTTTGTTATGCAAACCTTGTTCCTTGATTTAAATCTATTGGTTAAGTAAAATTAGCTACAACCAATTACTGGAGGGATTAGAAATAGGTGGGTTTGGAATGACCTGGTTTGGGGAGAGAGAGAGAAGAAAGGAGGAAGAAGGAGAGGAAAAAAGGAAGCTACCATGAGGGGAGATGAATCTTGAGCACTTGACTAAGAGAAATATCAGGTATCTGGAGTACACTGCTGGAGAGGTAGCCAGGCCAGCAGTTAGAAGAATAGATTAGGGGTTACCCCTCAGTAATTGTCAAAGTCAAATAAAATAACCATAGTCTGACTCTCATTTATTTGTAAGTTAGTTGAGGATAAGCTTAAATTGGTTGTACTACATGGGTCTTTGGTCTAACACTTGATTTCAGAATACTGCCTTAGAAGAGTGGTTCTCACAGCGTGACCTGAGGCAGCAGCATAGAGTCTACAAGGTTCCTTAGGATGTCTATTTCCAGGCTTCACCACAGAGACTCTGGGGCTGGTGCCTAGAGATCTGCCTCAAGACTTCTAGTGATTTATATGTGTTCAAGTTTTAACTCGTGCTTAGAGCATAAGCAGAAACTGTTAGTCACAGGCCTTGGTGAGGCACTCACCATGGATGTGATGTCAAAGAGAAAGAATAAGTCTCAGAAGGTTGAGATCTTTGGAAGAAAACACTGGGCAGAAGCTTTGAGTTCATGTTTTAGATAAAAATGTCCCTGAAGGAGTCAATGGGGCTGAGCAACCAGCATTCCAGAGGGCTCTATATTCATAGCTTGGTAGATACAACTTGCAATGAGTCCACCAATCCTACAACACCTTATAGGCCAGATCCTTCCTGTCCATAGAGTTTCCTTCAATGCTAGATTTTAAATATCTTATTTTATTCAATCTACACAAATTGCTTAAGACATTTAAGTCCTGGATAAGTCACCTGGGCTCCCAGGCCAATCAGCAGCCACCCTCACCCTAACCACGCACCGTGACTGTGCTAAAAGAATTGACCTATACCCTTCCTTGTCTAGTGGACATGACTGCTGTCCAGACTGTGCCCAAGATGTCAGTCTCTTTCTGCATCTTCTTGAGAACACAGAAAGGTCAAGAGACAGCTTTCAAAGTCTGATGATGGAGATGATGAGGATTCCTGTACCCTGGCCCTCCCTCCCCACAGGCCAGATCTGGTTTCCTCCCGTCTGCTAACTCATAAAAAGCTGGAACACACTGAGGGTAGGGAAAGTGTCTGAGCCTGTTGGTCAGCTCAGAAAGCTTCTGGGAATTCATTATGATCTAAACAACTATTCCAGTTATTTGTATGACTCAGCTTCTGCACTCAGGATCTGCTTGTGTCCACGGGCAGCTGCTGCTGACTCAAGGCTCAGGAGAGCACCTTATCAGCCCTTCTGGGCTCCCAGCTGCCCTTGCCACTGCCCTTTCATCCCCAGAGGACACTTGGTGGATCCATGATGGATCTTCTCAGCATTCAGCTTCATTTTTCAACAAGCAACCTGCCTCCTCCACTTTTTTCCTCCTCCTCCTCTTCCTCCTCCTTCCTCCTTTTCTTCTTCTTCCTCTTCCTCCTCCTTCTCTTCTTCTTCCCCCTCTTCCTCCTTCTTCTCCTCTTCCTCCTCTTTCTCCCCTCCCTTCTTCCTCTTTCTCCTCCAGCTTCTGGCTGCACACATCTGTCAGTCTCTGGTAGACTCTAGAGAAAAGCAAGCAGCTACAGTCCCTAAATATTGTACACTCACTCAAGCACTCGGTGTTTTTATCTAGCACCTATAGTGGTTGTGCTGATTGCTAACAATTTGGATATGGAAAGATGTACCCAACATCTGCTCATACCATTCATGGTCTTGGTGGGGGTAAAATGCAGGACCAGACATTTAGGTCATTTAGACATTAAGCCATGGAAAATACACAGAAAGTACCAGGAACCTCTGAGAATGGCCAGCACTGGTGGTGACTCTGTGTTCCTGGCAGCCCCCTCCCCTGAAACAAGCAGTTATGTGTAGAGAATGCATGGAGACTAATCTAGGAGGGCTTAGAGAAGAAAGGAAATGGCAGGAGCTGACATGGCACAGAGAGGCTTTCTTTCCCAGAAGAAAGAGCAGACCAACAGGCAAAATTGTTTTTCTCATTGCTGTGACCAAAAATCTGACCAGAAACATCCTAAAGGAAGAAGGATTTGTGGGGCTCACAGTTTTAAGGGATACAATCTATCATGTTGGGCAAGACACAGTAGCAGACAGGTAAGAGAAGGTGACAGAAACAGGGGACTCTTGTCACGTTGCATCTGCTGTCAAAAAGAAAAGGGGCGGGAATGCATCTCTGCTCAGCTCACTTTTTTCTGTTTTTGTAATCCAAAGCCATGGCCCATGAAATGCTGACACTTCCCTTCCCTGACTCTAATCTAGATAGTCCCTCATAGCTGTGGACACCTTCCTAATTCTGCAACCTAGTAATACAGTTCGTCATGTTGTGGTGCCCTCCCCCACCCAGTCATAAACTTATTTCATGGCTACTTTGTAACTGTAATTTTGCTGTTGTTATTAAATAGTAATATACACATCTGATATGCAGGATATCTGATATGTTACCCCTGAGAATCACTGTCCTAGATGCTGTTGAGTTGGAAGTATTAATTGTCATAACTAGTAAGGTTCGTTGTTTTGCCCAGAGGCTTAAAAAAAAAAAAAAAAAAAGCTTAAATCTACCATCATCTTGGTAATTCAGCAATATGTCCTAAATACTAACCTCTGTGAGGTTCCTTCTTTATTTCAGCAGAAAATGGAAGGAGAGAAAAGAAAGGGCATATGCTGTCAGGTAAAAACAGAAGAAAAAACTAACATGTGTATCTCCTATCTATAGACCAAGCCTCCGTGTATCACTCTCTTGTCTTGATGAAGACTGCATGTGCTGGCAGATGGGCAGCACCCACAGTAGACATGGTGGTTCAGAGTAGGTATGGCTAGGCTGGTTAGATTAGAGTGTGATTTTTCAATTTAGAAACTGATTATGCATTTAAATAGACAATGTAAAGAGATGACCACGAGGTCAGGTAGCTTTTCCAAATCTCATCTGTGCAGTAAGTAAAGAAACAGGACTTCAGACCTAGATCCTTCTGAACTCAAAACCTAGACACTTTTCAACACACCACTCTGTTTTTACTCTATTCAGGGAATGAATTCCATCCTTTAGTACCAATGGTCTGAACATCATTAAATATAAAGTTGAACACTGTTGCCACACAGGATTATGATCTTAGCACTCTACGACTTTAATTAAAATGCTTATTATCAGTCTTAACAGACTTTCTTATGTACTTACTCATCAACTATTTTATATTAAATAGTTGTGTCATAGTCAGTACCAATTCCCAAATGCAGAACAAAGGAAGAGGGAGTGAGGAGGGTCCTTTCTTCTCACAGTGTTTTGGGGTGACAGTCAACCCATTTACTATAATTGCATTAAGTGGTGTTATCATGGACACCGATGCTTCTGTGGAGTTTACTGTGTATCAGGAACCATCCTAGACACTCTTGGTAAGTTAATTCATTGAATTATCATAAAAGAATCATAAATCAAAGCAGATAGCCATCTGGAAGCAGGAGGAAGGAGCCCCTGGTTTGAACTGTCTGAGTGGACCTTAGCCACAGAAGGGTACTACACACTTGAAATGTAACCAAATTGGAGTATGCTCCACACATACTAGATTTTAAATAATGAGTATAGAAGAAGGTAATGTAAAATCCCTTATTGTTTTTACATTGATTACACGGTGAGATGAGAGTTGGAATACATTAGGTTCAACCCAAACATTACTAAAGTTAATTTTACCCATTTCCCTGTGGTATGAGACAATTTTAAATCGGACGCTGGCTAACGTGTATAAATTGATATCCCCTGGAAGGTAGGGCAGTCTCAGGGAAAAGAGTATGAAGAGGTGTGGAGAACAATATGGGACAGAAAGGAGACACTGGATGCACACTGGGCTCTCGGCGCTCTGCTTTATGGCCAGAAAGGGTAATCCCAGCTATCCTAAATCTGAGCCTTCAGGATCTATTGACATAGGCCTGGTCAACAGTAGCTGCAGCTGTGTGTCAGGACCCTCCTACAGACCTTCATGTTCTGAAGACGGGAAAGGCAAGAACCAGCGAACCAGCGGGGAGAAAATGCAAAATGGAGAAATGTTAGGGTAACATCCAAGCCTTTCTGTAAACTCTCATCCAGTCCTCTTAAGTTAATCCTGTCATCCCTTCTTTCATTTATCTCACCCATGTTTTTAATTTTTTAAAAAATTCTTTAATCCTTTTTTTGCAGCTCAGTCTTCATCCCCTGCTCCTTAGAAAGAAAGAAGAAGCAGGCACGGATGGGGTTTGAATCCATGATCTTCGGTTTATGCAACTGACACACCTCTTAATCACCTCCTTCCTCTACCCCTCCCCTTCACACAATCACACTCACGGAAACTTGAAGGTTTCTGGGAACCTCAGGAATATGACCTTCTCCTCTAGGGACCTTTGTGCTGACCGTTCATGCTGCCTGACATGCTCCTGGTGCAGCATTAGGTGGTAACTACCTGAATTCTGTTCCGAGGTCAAATTGACTGTCTTTAGAATTGCAGCTCCCACGATTATCTCCTCACCATGCTTTTGTCCCTGCCCTCTCACATAGCTTTTATTACCTTTAAATTCACTCATTCTGTCAATCTTTCATTATGCTACTCTTGACTTTCCCATCTGTGGTCTCCACAGACACGGGTCTCAGAGTTATTCCCTATGTTATTTCCTATGCAGGATACGTTTAGCTGACAGGAATTCCTAAATGACTGTTTCATCCTCTTCCTATAGCAAGGCTTGAGTGTCTAATGTGATTGGCCACTCAGCTTCTGCAGCTCTGGGTCATCATCCTTCTGAAACCCATACAAAGGCCTCCCCAGAGAGGTAAGGGGGCAGCTCCCGTGAGGAAAACACCCTAGACTGGAAGATGAATGTTCCAGGTACCTGTTCAGCCCTCCTCACATGCAGATCACAATCCCTAAAAGTCAAAGGTTCCAGGTTCACTGGGAGGCTAAATAAATACATAGAGCATTGAGGAAGAAAACGATGGACGGAACCACTACCTGAAGGGGAGGAACACAAGGGATGGGCCTCAGACTGGATCATCACCAACATCTGGAAGCTGTTCTCAGATGCCATGTCAAACCAATGGAATCAGAAACCAATGGATCAGAAACCAGGCTGAGCATCTGGTTTTCAGGAATCTCCAGAAGATTCTGGTGCTCTATCTGCACCAGGGAGTGTATAGAGCCTTGCAAATCACCCTACAAGTGTGTTTAGAAGGGAAATGTCCTTTTGAAGCTGAGGGGACTTCTTTCCTATGTCCCAGGAACTCAGGGAGTGTCCCCCAAAAGGGGGCTGACCTTAAGTCGGAAGGGCAGGGTCCCAGATACTCCTACCTCTTGGCCAGGCTCTGACTTTCATGAGGCTGTCACTAGGGCAGGTGACCAGGCCCACCCTGTCAGTCTGAGCCATAGGCTTGCAAAAGCCAAAACAGCAGGTCTGGTGGCCCTTTCCATTCCTGGGTGTCGTCTCTGTTACTCTTTGTCTCAGTTCTAGCCTTGGAACATTTCTCATATCCTACTGTTATCTCCTTCATCCCATTTCATTCTCTGAATCCCTTTCTCCCGTTCATTTTCTCTTACTTTGTCAAGGAGTACTGACCCTGTGCCTATGTTGAGCCCTGGAGGGTACTAGGAAGAGAAACAACAGCCCTTGACTTCTGGGGGCAGTCCCTTTCTTTGCCCATTCACTCTCAGCTTTTCCCTTTTCTCCTCTTTAAAATTTAAATGTTTACTTTTAATAGCTAGGGGAAGGCTCTGCTGCATTATTAAAAGCCTTCTTTGACTCTATATTGTACCAAAGAGATCCTTGCATATTCGTGTTTATCACCACTCGGGTCACAGTAATAAAAGAAATAGAAACAACATACATGTTTATCAAAAGTTGATGGGATCATGAAAATGTGACACATATACACAACAGAATTGTATTCAGCACTAAAGAAAAATGAAATTATGACCTTTGCAGGCAAACAGATCTATCTGGAAACTATTAAGCCAGGTTAACCACATCCTGAGAGACAAATACTACACGTGTTATCTGATATACAGACACTAGCCTTTAATTCTTATATATGTGAGTTTAAATGTGGGTATGTGTCATGAAACTAAAATGGGGGCCATAAGAAAGAAGAGATGTCAGAGAAGCCATGGAAAGAAAGAAAAGTAAGTGGGAAGAGGAATTCTGTAAGCAGAAAGGCACAAGAAGGGAGAAGGAAAATGGAGAAGGAGGACGAAAAAGATCAGCAAAAACTAATTATATATGGAAATGCCATACTGAAATGCTAACTAGTAATGTAAAAGGATCAATATTTAAATTATGGAAAGGGGGGCTTTCTTTTGTCTGATTTATAGAAAGCTGTAATCAAAAGGCAAACCTTACCTGGTACTCACAGGTTAGTTGTTGCCAGTCATAAATATCTCAGGTACACTTCATTTACCTGAAACAGATGGCCCTAGCTTGGGGATCTGCTGGGCTGAGACACTCTCCTCTCCCTGATTTCTCTTCTGTGCTGTTCTCCCAGGCAGCTACTCACTGCACAAGTAGTGGGCCATGGTAGAAATTGCTCTCCAGGAGTGCCAGCCAAGAGAAATGTTAATACATGAAATTCTAAGTTTCTGAGTAGTGTTACAAAATCAAAAAATACACAGGTGAAATTAATTTTAATACTGTACCTGGTTTAACCTAATAGAACTTTAAACAATATATTTTTTGTTATATTCATCCTTTATTTCTCCCCCTAGCTCCTCCTAAATTAACCTCTTTAAATTTTTAAAATAATTTACCAAATTCAATTTGTACTTCCCACATACTCATAGGTGTGAGACCATCTACTAGAGTGTGGTCAACCTGTCAGGGGCTTCTCCCTTAATGAAAACTGACTCTCCATCTCTAAGAAGACATTGTTTACCAATAGTTCTTCAGTTAGGGGTGGACACCTGTGAGCCTAACATACTAGAACATTGACCTGACTGATCTTGTGCAGACAACCATAACTGTCATGGCTGGGAGAATTGGTTTCACTCTCATCCTCTCCAACCTCTGGCTCTCACAATCTTTTCACCCCTACTTCTTGAATAGTATCTAAACCTTGGAGGAAGTGGGAAGTGGGGGGGGGAATGGGAAGTCCCGCATGAGCACTCCCCTGTATTTATTCTTTGCACTTTGACCAGCTGTAAGTTTCTGCATCACCTACCATCCACTGCACAAAGAAGCTTTCCTGATGCAGACTGGGAGCTACACTAATCTGTGGGCATAGAGTTTGATTCTATGTTCTTTTAGCAGAATACAAGTAGGTATACTCCTGGCCTTGTAAGTAGTTCACCTCTAGGTCATTGGCAAGACTGAAGTTCCATATATGCATACCTTTAAAAAAATGAGGAAGTTAAACCTTGAATGCCTGGCTGGACCCCCAGGAGCTCTAACATGCCCAGGATCATTTGTGTTTTTTCTGCAGAATGCTGAAGGAGCATGGTGGCTGCCAGAGTGATTGGTGAGACATGCTGATGCTGGGACAATGAATGATGCTGACCTGTGAGCTTACTGAGTGCCCTGACAATGCTGACTGGGAAGCTGTATTGGACATATGTTCCTGACCCACCTTTGCTTTCCTAAATCCCAAATGGGACAAGCTGCCTTGCCTCAAGTTTTTAGATCTTGTGGGACAGAGAATCAAAAAGAGAAGTTATAATGACTCTTGTACTTTTCTTAAATGTGACCAGTTATTTGGACTCTATCATGTACTGGTCTAGAAATCAATCCAATATTGGAAATAACAGTCTTCATTTGGAAGGCTAAATCTGGACATTTTCAGAGACATATTTGGAAGTTAGCTGCAGTTCTCTATGATGTAATGTTAATAAGAGATAAAGTTGGGACAGGATTTGGCTCTTTTAATTGTCAAGTTAAAATTACTTTGGTTTCTTCTACAGTGTTTAATGTAAGTTGCATTGATGATACACTTTCTAATTGTGTGTTGAAACCTGGAATGTCTGTTATGAGGGTCTGTCAACCAGCTTTTGTTTTATTGCCCGGAGTATTACAAAACCTTGGTTTTCTAAAAAAAGCTTGCAAGTAGTAGAAGTGAGTCAGGCTTTAAGCAGAAGCAAGACAGTAGTGGGCTTGATTATTGCTGGTATAACAGCTTTAATTACATTAATTGCTAGCACTGCTGCTTCAGCAATTGCTTTGACACAAAAAGTTAAGATAGGTACTTTTGTTAATCATTTAGCAAAAAAATGTTACTAATGTGTTGAGTATACAAGAGGATTTAGATAGATGTTTAGAACAACGGATAGATACTCTTTATCCTATTCAAATTATTGGGAAGAGGTTCAGAGTTTAAGAGTAAGGAGCCATCTTGAGTGGCATGCCAAATACCATTGAATTTGTGTTACTTCTAAAATTTACAGTGGTAGTCATTATAATTAGGAAAAAGTTTAAAGATACTTGCAGGGTATCTGGCATAAGCCTAACACCTCTTGGGATGTTTTAACTTTACATAGTGAGATTATGAATTTAAACTGCTGCTCTGCTGAGCTTTGATGCTGCAGATACTGCTGATAAAATTATCCATGGCTTGAGGTCAGTATTTCCATTTTGGTCAAGCTTCAAGAATGGCATCTATAGCTTGATCATGCTAGCTCATTTTTGTCCTGGGAATACTTTTATTCTTGCCTATCATGTTAAAGTTTGTCTTTAACAACATCAATATGTTGGCAGCAAAAATACATTACTTGAAACTGAAAATAGGCCCCCAGACAGAGTTATTAATTTAACAGGCTGACAAACCAAGGATGGGTAATATTCTGCACAGAGCCTTAACAACCTAAGACAGAAGTGCATTGCTTTTGATAATGCATATTCCACAATGGGCAAGGAAGGTATTCTTGTCAGAACGACATAAGACAGGCTCAGTCTTGTTTATGGAAAAAAAAAAAAAGGGGGGGATATGTGGAGAGCTTTTGTGGGTGCTTTGCAGGAATCTGACATTGACCAAGGACAAGGAAATGGGCTTCAGCCAGGAATCTGACATTAGGCTAGAACAAAGAAGTAATTTCAGGCAGGAATCTAAATTTTAGGCTAGAACAAAGAAGTAGGCTTCAGAAATGAAAATGACTTTGAGCTAGGACAGGGAAGTAGGCTCAGATATTTTGGTCATCCTGATAAGCCCTTAGAAAGAGTGATCACAAGAGTGATCACAGGACTTTGTTCATTGCCTTGCTTGTTCTTTGGCTATTTGTGTTTGTCTTGCTTGTTCCTTGACTATGTGCATCTATTGTATTGCTAGTTCCTCAACATAGAACTGACTTTAATACTTGCACATAATTAAAATGGTATAAAAGCAAAAAAGAAAAAAAAAGAAAAAGAAAAGAAAGAGAAAAAGAAAAGGAAGAAAAAGTGATTTTTAACAAATTACTCCAGAAAATGCTTTAAAATAATATAGGAATGAATTTGCATTTGTAATTTTTTGTACAAAAATAACTACTCATGTTATTATTAATAAAACATTTTTTTCTCTTTTGATTTTTAAAGTAGGAAAGAAAATGAGGAAGTAGTTGGTTATCCTCATATCATTTGCGTCACTATTGCACCTATGAGCATGTTTTGCCATAGTGGTCATAGCTATAGTTCACAGCATTCCGAGCTAGGTATAAGTGCTGTTAACTCACACCTTCTCTCATCAGCAGCACACATGGCATCCTCTGGGAATTTTCCTGGTTAGTACTTGATTTCTTCATGCCCTGTGACCAAGGTGTGTGGTGATTTCAGCATTATTAATCTCTTCTTTTATCCCCCAAATAAAAATAGTCTTAACAGTTGATTTCCTTTCTTCCTGGGCTTATTCAGAATTATCAAAAGCCAAACTTTTTTTTAAATTTTGCATTGCAGTGTGTGTGTGTGTGTGTGTGTGTGTGTGTGTGTGTGTGTGTGTGCAGGTACTGAGGCCAAGACACAGTTTGTAGTAATCAGTCTCTTCTTCTTCTGTGTTGGTACCAAGGATCAAACTCATATTGTCAAACTTGGTGCCAGGCACCCTTAGATCCTGATCTATCTCACTGGCCTTCCCTAACTCTTTATATAAATATGAAAATTCAACTCATCCCCTGGATCCTAGCCTTGCAAAGCAGTTTGCCCAGAACCACTTCTTAGCTCTTGGGTCTCTCTGGTGTCTCTGGGTTCAAATTTTGGCCTTGATGCTGTTTGCCCTCTGTGTTTTAGTTTCTTCATCCATTTAAATAGTAATGGAAATAGAACATTTTTCCTATGGCTGTTGTTTAAGACATTAAATATTTTTGAATAGTATCTGCTATACTGAAGCATTCCAAAGTTCACTGTTTATTGGTTTTTTTTTCTTTTCTGTCTTTCTTACCTCTTGGTGTAAAGACCAAATCTTATGTTTTGTCCCTAAAACAGCTTGACACACAGGAGAATCCCAACAAAGTATTGTTGAGTGAGTGACTCAGTAAATCACACATGCCATGGATTTCTGTCCTACTTGGGCTCTTCTCTGCTCCCAGGATCCACTTTTGTTTCAGACTGGTTGCTCTGCATTTTTTCCTTAGAAATCAGCCTAGTAGCTGCCATTGAGTAACAGAGATGTTCTTCATTGGGAGTTTCCTCATCTCTTGCTGTATTCCTGCTTCCTAGTGATTTTTCTGACTCATATTCTCACTGCCCCACTTTGCAGAAGGCATTCTCTAAACCTAGCCTACTGTAATGCTTACTCCACCAGTCTCTGCTTTGATATCTCCAGATCCTAAAATTTCTACTGAATTAAGCCACAGGTCTTCCACCAAGGCATTAAGGTCCTTCAGAATATCAGTTCTACAACCTCCTGTGCATCATCTCAATACACGTGTAGGTCATTGTCTTGGCAAGCCCTTCATCATTATATCCATTTACTTATTCATTAACCTATCCATCTGCCCACACAAATCACTCACACATTCATTCATCTTTTTATCTACCTGGCATTCATTCCACCATAAAGTTATCCATTCCTTATCTTTATCTGTCTGTTCATATACATACCCACCCAGGAATACAGTTGATATTCACGGATGTTCTTTATTCTCTAGTAATAGGATACAGACTTGTAAAAAACTGATCTTCAGCTTCATGTAGCTTTTAATCTACAGGGGAAATTAGTTAACTAGAGTAATACAATTTGTCACAGAAAGCAGCTTGTCATATGGTACCATCACACGTTTTGAAATTAAAGTTCATGATGAGTTTCATGGAATCTGTGAAGAGAATTCTTCAGTATTGTAAGTGAAATTGTGTGAGAACATATTCATAGACACTATCCCCCACCCACATGTCTACAGGTTTCATAGGAGAAGCTCTATGGCTCTCATGACATTATTAAAAGAATTCCCTACAAGATGAGGAGAAGTCTGGGGACCTCGGGCCTTAAGGAGAGAAAAGAGAAATTATTGTTTATTTCAGAGCCATTTTGCACCAGGCACCACTTCTGGTTTCCCAACCTTAGATAACCCCTTGTTTGGAATATCAGTAGGGGCAAGGCAGAAAAATTGAGTCCTGGGCTAGGTAGTACCACCTCATCTAATGCTTACAGTAACCTTTCAAAACAACTATATCATTTCTATTCCATAGTGAAGAACACTGAGAGGGAAAGCAAGGCAGACTAGCCCATAGTCACAGGGTGAGGAAGGGGTAAGGATTTGAACACAGATCACTGGGGTCCATGGTCTCTGCAAAATTTCATATACTATGAGGGAAGGTATAACTTTCTACTTTGAGAACAGTAAGAGGAGTGATGGACCTTGCACCCAATATTATCTAGCAAGCTTCAGGATCTCTTGGCTGAAATGTGCCTTTCCAATCTTCTTCATTTGGAGTTTTGCCTGGTGATGGTAGCAGCTTGCTCCATCACAAATGCCAGGGGATAAACCAACCCCAAATTGCCTGGAACTAAAGGCTTAGCTGACTGGACACACACGCTCCACATTCAGAAGTTTCTGGAACCCCAAGAAAGATTGGATCCAGTTTAGCTTCTTATCCAGGTAGAACCTAATGTTGCCTATCATACCATGACTCCCTCCCTGCATTAATGAATTCAGGTCCCTAATAAACCCCTGTAATTCTCTTTAAAAGATACTGAACTAGCCGGGCGGTGGTGGTGCATGCCTTTAATCCTAGCACTTGGGAGGCAGAGGCAGGCGGATTTCTGAGTTCGAGGCCAGCCTGGTCTACAGAGTGAGTTCCAGGACAGCCAGGACTACTCAGAGAAACCCTGTCTCGAAAAACCAAAAAAAAAAAAAAAAAAAAAAAAGATATTGAACTAAATATCTACAAGAGAGCCTACCAGCCACAAAAGACTGGGGTGAATTAGTATACTTTTCAGTGAAAATGTTTTTCAATGCTAGAGGCTCTATACATTGTTTTAATCTCTTTTCTGGCCTAACTCCTTGTCTCCTCTCCATCCCTGGCCAGCACATTAGTCTGGTACCCAATGCCATGACCAGTGCTCTCCACTGAGCTCCTGCAGATACCTAGGACTGTATCCACTTCTCACAGGCCAGACTGGTACTTCCAAGAGGGTCGATTACAAGTTGAATATCAGACCTGGCTGTCCCACTACCAGTTCAGCTCTCCTATTCTCTCCTTACAGTCTGTGCCTTTGTCCCCAACCTTGCTCTGTCTTGCCCCTGTGGGCACTATCTCCTTCCCTGGCTCTTCCCATATGCTGTGTTTTCTGTTTTCCATGCCTCTAGCTCCTTCAGTGAGCATCATCTTCGTGTGTGTGTCTCTTGGCCCCCAAGCCAGGATGCACTGACAGATTCCCGTGCTTCTGTTGTGCCTATGGTCCTCTTTGTTGTTCAAACTCTGGAAGTTTTTACTCTCCCAGTGGCCTCAAGCTATGGTCAGGCTGCGTCTTTGCTTGTCTTCACAGACTCTGATCCCTACACAGAAGATCTGAGATCTTCCCTTTGGAATTGGTTCCAGTGAA
Organism: Arvicanthis niloticus; assembly: GCF_011762505.2. Taxonomy (NCBI): domain Eukaryota; kingdom Metazoa; phylum Chordata; class Mammalia; order Rodentia; family Muridae; genus Arvicanthis; species Arvicanthis niloticus. Next base: position 55,519,780 of record NC_047662.1, read on the forward strand.
CTCTCCATCTCAGAACTCTGCCGCCAAATTTAGAAGGCCTCACTGAAGAAGACCCCAAATGTGGAAACTTAAGTGTGTTTTTTTTCACCTCTTAGCTGAGTTTCTGGAAGATGGACAACATGGAGGTAAAGCTACAGGAATTAGACCACCTTATCCATCCCACCTTCATTTTATCAGAGTTGCCACTACCCTGCACCAACAGTTCCCTCCCTCCCTCCCTGTCTGCAACAGTGTGATCATCACTACATGGGCAGCTGTAGTCACAATCAGAGGTGAGGCAGAGGGACTCACTTCAACTCTGACATTTAGCCTCTCTCCTGAGACTTTGGTGTTTAGTCACCCTGCTGGGTGCAAGCAGGAATAGCCTTTCCATCAGATGTCTGTGATGCAGGGGAAGGGGGTGTCAGACACAGGCTAGTCTGCTGAGTCAGGGCTCAGTGTGGTCAGTCTCCTTGGCCTTGAGAGAGTGACCTTCTGTAGCAGTGTATCTTTTCTCTCAGAAGCCAGTTGAATCTTGGAATGCATTCAATCCAAACTGTGCAAGTAAGACTATTCCCTGTCTATCTGTAGAAAGGAAGACGATCATGGCTGGGAAGAAAGCAGGTGTTGGAGGCAGACAGTTGAACCTGTGTGACCCTTAGTTTAACTTCTCCCAATGAAACACTACTATCTAACTGTGTATCCTGCTGTGAGATCAAATGAAGAGAAGCATACCAAAGTCTTACCAGAATGCTTGGCATTATTGTTTGTTCATAGTGACTTCTTAGGACATTCTTGCTCTCTGGGGAAGATTGTGCCTTTCCTGCAACCTAGTACAAAGGTCTGACTCTCAGATGCCTAAATCCATGGTCAATGTAGCTCTAGAAATTTTAACTGAAAAACAAGTGAGACAGCGAGAAAGGAAAGGAAAGCTAAATATCATTGGCTTTTTCTTTCCTATTTTTTAGTTAATGCACAAACTGCTTCCACAGCTTGGATTATCCCTGGCTATGTTTTGTTTCTCTGTGTGGAATGCAGTTTCCAGAATAACACTATGCACTTACCCTGTAAGAAAGGATTTCCATATGTGAAGGCTCTTGTCTTAGACAACCAGAGACACAAAGCCCATTGAGTGAGACCTCCGAAGTCATGGCACCTTTAGCATACCAGGAACAAGACTGAAGTTCTTGTGTTGGCTCTTTGCTTAATCCCTCCCTCCATCCCATGCTTCTGCTCTTTACTTAGGGGGAAAAGTACCCATGTAGTCTTTGGACCAACATGAATAAGGCCTCAGTGTTGTTTGGTGAGATGTTTAACCTCCCCAGTAACTTAGCTATCTTTAGCATCCTTGATGCTATTTTGAAATGTCAAACTAGCAAACACTGCTTATGTGACAGGATGCTTGGGGGTGGGGAGATGAGGAGGAGGTGGGGGATGATAAAGGAGCCTTCTGATAGAGGGTGAGGTAATGCAACAACTTTTCAGTTGCCAAGACTATTTCTCTTCTATCATCCCATCCTTCTCTTCCATGGCCTGGCCCAATGCAGGAGGGTAAGCGGCCAATGACTAACTAACCTACAAGGATTTATGCTTATGTGACTCTGGAACTGGAGATGGACATCACACCAGGCAAAACAGCAAACCCACTCTAAAAATATTAATTAACTGATCATCCAATTATATTAGTGGTGTTGTAGGAAAGACTGAGGAAGTAGTAGCTTACAAAGGAATTTGTGCGTTAGCTGCTCATCATTTGATAAACACCAGAGGAAAAAGCAACCTAAATGGAAATAATATTTATTTGGCTTATAGTTTTGGTAATTGCAGCCTGCGAACTTTGGCTTTAAGATCATGCTATGGTGAGGCTGGATATCATGGCCATGGTCACATTTGGAAGAGAAGGCTGTTTGCCTCATGGCAGTAAAGGAAGCAGAGAGGATGCAGAAAGACCTTCAGCAATTACTGAAAAACCATGTGTGGTGTTTCAGTGAGAATGTCCCCCATAGGCTTGTGTATTTGAATACTTGGTCCTCATTTGGTGGTACAATTTGGAAGGTTATGAAACCTTAAGGAGGTAGACACTTGCTGGAGAAAGTAGGTCATCGGAGATGGGCTTTGAGTGGTTGTAGCTGTGCCTACTTCCTGTGCGTGTCCTCCCTCTCTCTTCCTCCCCTCCTCCTTTTCTCCCTTTCTATTTCTTCCTCCTTCCCTTTCTCCCTCTCTCTTTTTCTTATGTGTGGATGAAAATACAATCAGCCAGCTTCCTGTGCCTGACACCACAGCTTTCTTTTCACAAGGGGCCCTATCTCTCTGATAAGTCAAAATAAATCCTTTCATCCCTAAAATTGATTTTTGGTTGTGATATTTTGTCAGAACAACAAAAAAAAAGTATCTAATACAGAAATTGATATCAGGAGTGGGAAACCATGAGGATAAACTTGACCATATGACTTTCATGATATTGAACTATTATGTGGTAGACTTTAGAACTTGGGGTCAGAAAAGCCTTTGAATGCAGTAAACAGTGCTTGACAAGCTGTTCTAGTAGAAGCTTCAAATCCAGTTATGTTGAAAGAAATGCAAGCGAACCGAACCGGCAGCGGCCCTCTGTAAGCTCTCTCTCTACCCTCGCTTGTTCGTTCGTGGGTCTCCTCCCGAGTCTCATGGGGGGGGGCGGGAGGGGGGGAGAAATGCAGATATTAGAGGCCCAGCTTCTAATACAAAGATTCAAAGATTTCAGAGGAGAACACAGATTCTATTATCAACTGGTCTAAAGGGAATTTATGTGATATTTTGGTAAAGAATCTGGTTTCATTCTGTATGTATCCTGTGAACTTGCATGAAGCTGAATTTTAAACTAATGGCCTAATTTGAATGCAGAGGAAATTTTAAGGTAGCATAACACCTAGTCTATGGCATATAATTAATCTTATGCAGGGCTATAAAATATGAGCAATAGTGGCCAGAATGAAATAAAAAATGTGTAGATTAGAGCTTAAAAAAAAAAACACTAGGAAGCATAATACTGAAGTTAAATCATATGTTGAAAAACAGACTATACTTGTTAGAAAGATTAGTGCTGTTTAGGAGAAACTCCTTGCTCTGCTCTGAAACCATAGGAAGACTGAGCTGTCTAAGTCTCCAACTTGTGAAAGAGAGCCAAATAAATTGCTTGTTCCTTTAAAGTAGTGGTTCTCAACCTTCCTAATTCTGCAACCCTTTAATATAATTCCTTTGTTGTGGTAACCCCTAACCATAAAATTAGTTCAATCTACTTCACATCTGTAATTTTGCTACTGTTATGAATTATAATGTAAATATTTTGGGAGATAGAGGTTTGCCAAAGGTGTCATGCCTCACAGGTTGAGAACTGGTGCTCTAAAGCATCTGCCTAGTGAAATTTTTCATCATTTTCCATGTACAGAATTGGCTGTAACTATGGTCCTAACTAAGGCATGTGATCTTTATCATAAACTGGTGGCCAATCTTGGCATTGTCATCCAAATGGTACTGGTTTTGAAGACAAGAAATGGATTCTTCCTTCACTGTTTTCAGACACCTGCTGAAACCAGGTAACATCTAGCAGGATTGGAGTCTCAGTAAGCAAGCTTTCAGAGGTCATTGTTTGAAGTTGGGAAGGTAAAGCCAGGGGTGTGGTGAAGACCTCAAGATATTGAAGATGCAGGAACTGTTGGACATTGGCCAAGGAAAGCTGCATACAAGAACCAGAATTGGCCTAGGAGAGAAATGTACATTATAGACACCAATGCTGGAGGGGTCAGGGCACCTGAGGTCCTGAAAATTGAAGCCTCAGGTGCTTGACATTGAGATAAGGAATTGATGTAGATGCTAGGTTTTGGTCCAGGTCTTCCTCACTGTTCCTCCGTTTCTTCCCTTTGGAATGGAGATGTGTATTCTGTACCATTTTATGTTGGAAGATCCTACTGTGTCTTTTTGTGTGTTTTTTCATAAATTAATTAATATTTACTTTCCATCTTGCTCGCAGCTTCCCATCCCTCCTCTCCTCCCAATCCGTCCCTCTCACCTCACTCCCCCTTCTTCTCCCTTTCTCCTCAGTGAAAGGGAGGCCTCCCATGCATGTCAACCCACCTTAGCATATCAAGTTGCAGTAGGACTAGGTGGATCTTCTCCTATTGAGGTTAGACAAGGCAGCCCACTTAGGATAAAGGGCTCCAAAGGCAGGCAACAAATTAGAGACAGCCCCTGCTTCAGTTGTTAGGGGACTCACATGAAAACTAAGCTGCACATCAATCACATATGTGTAGGGGGACTAGGTTCATCCCATACTTGCTCTTTGATTGGTGGTTTAGTCTCTGTGAGCCCACATGTGCCCAGGTTAGTTGATTTTATAGGTTTTCTTGTGGTGTTCCTGACCTTTCTGGCTCCTTCAATCCTCCCCCCTCTCTTCCATAATATTCCTCAAGCTCTACCTAATGTTTGGAAATGGGTCTCTGTATCCATTTCCATCAGCTGCTGGGTGAAGCCTTTCAGAGACCAGTTATGTCTACAAGTATCACAGAATATCATTAATATTATCAGGGGTTGGCTCTCTCTCATGGGATGGTTCTCAGGTTGGGCCACTCCTTGGTTGGACATTCCCTCAATTTCTGTTCCACTTTTATTCCTGAATATCTTGTAGGCAGCACAAATTTTGGATTGAAGGTTTTGTGGTTGGGTTGGTGCCCCGTTACTTTATTGGAAGTCTTTCATGGTTAGAAGAGGTGGCCATTTCAGGTTCCACATATCCCATTGCTAGGAGTCTGAGCTAGAATCGCCTTCATAGATTCCTGGGAGTTTCCCTTGTCTTATGTTTCTGGATTATCCCAGAACTACCCACTCCCTCACCTACACCAATTTCAGTTCTCTCTCCTACTTCTCTTTCCCTCATACTTGGTCCTTCCTGTCATACACAGCTAAAGAAATTGTCTTTAGTCTCAGGAGAGATTTTGGATATTTGAATGGTTTTAGAACTGTTCAAAACTGTAGGACTTTTAAAGTTGGACTAAATACATTTTGAACAATGACATAGCCATGAGCTTATGGGGAGCAGAGGTGAAATGTAGTGGTTTGAATGAGAAGGTCTCCTCATAAGTTCATGTAATTGAATACTTGGCCCCCATTTGGTGGTGCTGTTGGAAAAGTTTACCTTTCCTTTAGAAGGTAACGTTTTGCTGGAGGAAGTACTTTATTGTGGCCAGACTCTGAGGTCATACAGACTCGCCCCACTTCCTGCATGTACACCTCCTTCCTGTGGATTAAATTAGGATTAACCAACATTCTGCTCCTGTCTCCATATTTCCCCTCACTCTTCCATGCCTTCTCCATCATGATAGATATTATCTCTCTGGGACTGTTAGCTAAAATAAAACCTTTCTCCTCTAAGTTGCTTTTTGTCAGGGTGTTATATCACGACAACAGAAAAATAAATACTACAATATGCCTACAGTGATCTACTTTGTTCAAGTCAGTTCTTCCTCCTAATGTTTTTATAACCACCCAAAATAGCAGTGAGGTTGAAGGAGTCAATGAAGGATAAGACATGTTATGCTCAAGCCATAAAACTTCAGGATGTCTTAGAGAATTTTATTAAAGTGCATATTACTAATCCTTTTCCCTGGGAGCCAATCTTGAGAGGTTTGATTCCTAGGAGTCTACATTTGAACAAGTTTCAGGCATCATGACACAGGTAGTTCGAGGCACTAAGAAGCTTTAGTCTATTTTTGTCTAAAGAAGCACAAGAACATTACAATAACAGCTCAGGAAACATCACCATAGAACTTGAAGAGCTTATTGCTCCATCTCTGGGGGGCAGAAAACATGATCTTATGATGCCAAGCCATGTGAAGGCAGGAAAATAGCCCACACAGGAGGTAACTTGCTCAGGGTAGTTGAGCTTTGAGCTGGGTCTTGACACAATCACATAGGAAATGTTCTTTGGATAGAAAAAAGACAGATAAGGCCATTCTACACTAATTTAAGAATTTCAATGAAGGGGGCTTAGAGGGGTAGGTCCCTGATAAGTTTACTTCTGGGAGAGAAGAATTAGACCAGCAACTGTTCTTTCCCATAAAGGTCATCTTCCTGTGACTGGGCCTATAGGCATGGGTTTTGTTTTGTTTACTTCCACAATGACAAACTATAAATTATTACTAATTTAAAACATAATTATTATACATTTTAATTTTTCTTTAATGAAAATCTGTTTATCCATCCATCCAGCTACCAAATGATGAATTGCTTAAAGTTTTTTCATTTATTTTTGAGAATATAATTACACTATTTCTCTCTTCAAAATTTGTTTGTACACGTTCAAATCACAGCTTCTTTTTTCATGGATTGCTATTACATGCATATATGTATGTATATAAATATTTATTCCTGAATATAACCTGCTCAGTCCATATAATGTTACTCATATAAGTGGTTTCAGGGCTGACCATTTGGTATTGGCTAACCAGTTGGTGTATTCTTCTGTGGAAAAGACTCAATTCTGAGCATTCTTAGTTGCCTCTCATTCTTTGTGTAGGGTTGAGGCCTTGTGGGTATTCCCCTGCCCACTTTGACATGCCTGTTGTTATGATCCTTGTTCTGCTCATGTTTAAGTGCTCCTGTTCATGAGACAGGAGGTAACTTCATGAGTATAGCGTCTGACATTGCTAGGATACACTCCTTGATCCTCTCAATTTTACATACTTTCTGCCCCCACTTCCACAATGTACCCTAAGTCTTAGGTGTGGAAGTTATTTTGTAGATGATCATGGGGTCCCTAATGGAGGAGGTAGAGAGAAGACTGAAGGAGCTGAAGGGGTTGTGGCCCCATTGGAAGAGCAACAATACCAACCAACCAGAGCTCCCAGGGCCTAAACTGCCAGCCTAGGAACAAGCTTGCAGGGACCCATGGCTCCAGCTGTATATGTAGTGGAGGATGGCCTTGTCAGTCATTGGTGAGAGAGGAGGTCCTTGGTCCTGTGAAGGCTGGATGCCCCAGTGTGGGAAAATTCAAGGGTGGGGAGAAGGGAGGGGGTCAATGGGTGGGGACACACCCTCATAGAAGTAACAGGAGGGGGACTGGATAAGGGGTTTCTGGGGTCTGGATAAGTTGTGCAGAAGCTTTTTAGTTTTATGAAATCCCAGTTACCAATTATTGGAGTCCTATTCAGGAAATCCTTTCCTACACTGTTTGTATGTCATATACACACAGTACTGCCTGTTTCTTTTGATAGTAGTTTCAGTGTTTCAGACTTTACATTTAATTAAGTCTTTGATACATTTGGAGTTAGTTTTTGTGCGAGGTGATGGATATGGTCTATCCATAAGGAAAGGTTTCCTTCCTTTGTATGTGGACATCTGTTTCCCAGCACTATGTGTTGAAGATGCATTTTTTTCCCTATAGCTTATATTTTGAACATCTTTAGTATTGTTGTGTTGTACATTCATTTTTCTTTAGTTCTAGTAAGTGTTTTATTTCTTTCTTGATTTCTTCTTTGGCTCATTCATCATTCAGTAATGAAGTGTTTAATCTCCATTATTTTGTGTATTTACTAGATTTTTTTTCTGTCAATTTTAAGTTTTATTGCACTGTGTTCAGCTAGGACACACAGTGTGATTTCAGTCTTTTTTTTTTTTTGAATATGTAAAGTTTTGTTTTGTATCCCAGTATGTGGTGTTCTATTGTTTTATTTTCTTTTATTGCAAATGACCTGTCCGTTGGAGAAAGTGGGGTTTTGAAATCACCAACTATTGATGGATTGATATTAATCTGTGTCTTTAAATCCACTAGTACTTTTATTATTATTATTATTATTTAAAGAAAACTGGGCTTACACAGTATGGCCGGCGACGTTAGCTATCGCTCGCTCAACTCTCTCTAACGGGAAAGCAGCGGACTATAAGAGACTGAACTGTATCTGCCTCTATTTCCAACAGACTCACGTTCAACTTTCACTCATGAAAATAGCCGGGTAAATTTTATTAGTCCTTTTAAAAAAAAAAGTTAATATAAAATTATAGCAAAAAAAAACAAAACAAAAAAAAAACCAAAAAACCAAAAACAAACAAACAAAAAAAAAAACCCCTGAACTTTAGTAACACAAACTGAATATTGAGATCTGATTAATCATTGTTCTGAGAAACAGCTCTGTGTTGCTGGTTAAGCCCTGACTGATGCAGCCAATTATCAGAAACTCTATGCTCGAGAATTTCAACTGTAGTATTATGGCTTTGGTTTCAGCAATGTTCCATACACAATGTGGTTCCAGGACTCTTCACCATTCTGGCCTTTATTCAAGCACACTACATATTTATTTGTCTCTCTCATACAATGTATTCATTCTCTTAGTATTGAATTCATTCCTAGTTCAATAAGGGATTCTCTGGAGGTACAACAAAGGATAAGGTTCACCAGTTTCTGTGTTCATGGAGCTTGGATCCCTTGTTCTAAGCTTATATTATTGCCTGTAGAATAAGGACTAGAGAAGGAAGGCCATGTGACCACAAGGGCTATAAATACTGTTCATTGCTGAGGAAAAAAAAAATGTTGCTCTCACAGTTAATGAACAGTATTTGATGACATAGCTTGGCCAATCATTTAAACACTAGTTATTCCATATCATCATGGGAGCACTCACATGGGAGGCATGTTCCTGCTCATCTCTCAGATGAGCCATAAGAATACAGAGCCAAATACAACACTGGCTTCAAGACTCCAAAGATTAGCTTGTGGCCAAGCATCAGTCAGCACATGGCCTTTTCCTTCAAGGGATGTCTGGCTGGTATTCATTGGAGGATCAAGTTCTATACAGGTTCTCTTGATCTGGTGGCCCTGCATCTGATGTTCTGCTACTGTAACCTGCTATCCAAGCAAGTTCAAGGAAGAGCTCTGCTTTTCAAAGGCTTCACAAGGCAGGTTACCCTGGAACAGTTCTTTCTGTAGTTCCAAGTCTGGAATTGTTTCATATACAACAAAACATGAAACCCAAGACTGCTGGTTCTTTGGGATTTTTTTTTTTATAATGGAAAGAAACATTTTTTTTCATAAAATATATTTTGATAATGCCTTTTCCTTTCCCCAGTTCCTTTCCATCTATCCAATTCCATGTCTCTTTTTTTCTTCAAAAAACAAACAACAAATAAACCAGACAGACAGACACACAGGCACACATGTACACATGCATGCACACAAGAGCACATACACACATCACAAAAACAGAAACCAAAATATACTAGCAAAGAGAAAGAAAGAAAGAAAGAAAGAAAGAAAGAAAGAAAGAAAGAAAGAAAGAAAATGTCCAAACAAAGCAATTTGAGACAAAATTGCCTTTGTTTTGTGTTGGCCAGCTACTTTTGGGCATGGGGTGTACATTGAACAGTGATTAATATACCCAGTGAGACTCCATTTGAGAAAACTGTTTTTTTCCCCTTGCAAAAAGGGGTCAATTTGAAGACAGCTTTTGGTTAGAAGTAGGCTGGGTCCATGCCCACTTCTCTTTCTCAGCACTGGGATCCCATCTGACTTAAACTTGTATGGCCCTGCACATGTGGCCTCAGTCTTCAAATTCTTATGTGTGTCAGTCCTTTTATATCCGGAAGATGTTCTTTTCTTGGCCCATCCCCTCTGGCTCTTACAACCTTTCTGCTTCCTCTTCTACACATCTCCCTGAGTCATGAGGAAAGGTGTTTGATAAAGGCATCTCATTTAGGACTGAGTACTTGAAAATCTCTCACTTTCCACGTTGTCCAGTTGTAGGTCTCTGTGTTAGTTCCCAGGTACTGCCAGAAGATGCTTCTCTAATGGTGTCTCTGAGTGGGGCACTGATCAGAGCCCGAGCTCTCTGTGATCCCTGGTAGAAAGTGGCTATAGGAGGCTGACACAAAGGAATGAGGTGGCTAGACAGGAAGCAGAGTCAGGCCTGTGGGACTTTAGGAAGTGCTGTGAATGAAGGAAGGGGAGAGCAATTGTGAGCATGTCCCCTGGGCCAGCCAGAGGCTTCGCACACCATCTCATTCTATCTTAATAGTCGCATGTGGACAGAGTCATTGCAGCCTATCTGGATCTCCTGCAAACAAGTCCTTTACATTAATAATTCCCCTTAGTAATAATTTTCTGTGATGGCAGGGCTATGTCTGTCTCTATCATTGCTGTGTACATGCCTAGACCACTGTCTAGCATGATAACATTGAAGCCAAATGATAAATATTAAAACATGTGTGCATTGTATATATGAGTAAAGCAAAATGAACAACACAATAAATTCCTGGTTGAATTCCAACCTCTTTTTTCATCACATTTTCTTCTTAGCCATACCCTGACTTTTCAGAATGGAGCCACAGTGGGGATTCAGTAAGGAGAGTACACTGACCTGCATCCCAGCTCCACTAGTACCCCACTCCTCTGCCCATTCATCTTGGCGTCCATCCTTTCCATGCTGACAGCGGAGCCTAAGCCAAGCTCTCCATGTCCCCATCCTAACGTGACCTCTGCCTACTCCTTAATAAGCACAGTGTTTGGCTCAGTCCTGCATGCTCTTGCTAAAAGGCCCACTTGAGTTTTGCCCTTTCAGATGATGTTGTCGACCCACCCACTATTCCATGAAATTTCCCATCTGGATTTATCCATGTAGATGTCAGTTTGCTTTCTCAGATCCACATACTGCGTAACCTTAACCCTAACCTAGTTCCCGGCCCACGGAGGCATGAAAATGGAGTCACAGATTTGCAGAAGGTGGGAAGTATGGCAACTTTCTTAAATAAGCTGTCATTTTAGTGCCAACATTTAAAATAGGAGCATCTCAGGCCACCGATGAACTGCAGTCAAGAAGCTGAAAGTCTGTGTCAGAGATAGTTAGAATCGCTGTAATGATTCAGGGAAGCCAGCCTCCCAATAGAATGAAATAGGAAGCCAGGTTTGGGTGCTTACTCCCTCCCTCCTTCTCTAGAGCAATGTTCCAAACAGTTGGCCAGTATGTCCATCAGCCATCAGTAAGAAGCCTCTATATAACCTATTTGTAAAAAGATAAAATTGTCTCAAAAGAGTGGAGCTAAGAAATGAGAGGGGATTGCCATGTCAGTGAAAGCTAGCTCATAATGTTTGTTCTTAAAGCAAGAGGGACCTACGGGAGACTTATCTCCTCAGTTTCTTGAAGGAATGTTCCATTTCCTCTCTAAGGATTTCAATTATCTTCATAAAGCTGGTTTTAAGGTCATTTTCTTGTGCTACAGCTGCATTGGACTACTCAGACCTTGCTGACATAGGACAGCTGGGCTCTGGTGGTACCACACTGCCCTGCCTCTTGTTGACTGTTTTCTTACACTAGCATTTAGGCATCTGGATTTGGATGATTTTAGGTCTCAATGCTGATTTCTGAGTTTGTCTTTGTTGGAGGAGTGTTTTGTTCCTTGCTTTCTGTTTCTTCTTTGGTCTTCTTGTCTTTTTGTCTTGGATTTGCAGTGGCTGGCATGACCTAATCCAGTAAGGAGTCCCTGACCATTTTGGGGGCTAGACTTCTAGCAACTTGCTTGGCCTTTGGTGCAGCATGGGGGTCTCTGTTCTTCTGACTTGTGTGGCCTGCACCTGAGAAGCAGGAGTTGGGCAGACTTATGTTCCAGAATTAGGGGTAGGGGCCTGGGCTGTAGGCTGGCAGTGAGGCTGGAGGAAAACGGAAGTAGAATGGGTCTGTGGGAATCCAGTCTAGAGAGTGGGGCAGTTCAACTGGCTGGTGGTTCATTCATCTGTTCTTTTGAGTGCTGTGGCTTGCACCTGAGCAGCAGGAGTTAGTTGGGCAAACTTATCTCAACTCCCAACTTGTTATGAAAACACTTGGGACATATTTGGAAGTCTTAATGTATCTGAAACTATGAGGTCCTTTCAGTGATGGATAACTCATGGTTTGACTTTGGAAGTCCCTATTTGGGAGCTTTGGCTTACTTGATTAAAAAAAAAAAAAAAAAAAGACTAGGATGGGCAAACTTTGCATGCTAAATAGTCCCTTTCTGAGCTGTTTCTAGAGGGCCAACCAGCCTTCAGTGAGTGTGATTAACAAACCACAAAGATAAGTTGAGTGCTTTAAAGTATTTGATGTCTTGTTTGAATTTTATGTGTCTTTAACTACCTGTCAGACGCCTATCATTCAACTCTTCCCAATCCAATAGCCCTGCATAAATAGAGGCAAAAATAAATAAGAAACTGAGTGCTTTTAAACTCACTAAATGAAAGGCAGTATTCATGCCGCCTCCCTCCAAATAAATCACTAGATTAAATGCGAGATGTGCACACCAGATCAATAACCTGAGACAGAGATGTCTTGCCTGTTCTTCAGGAAAATTCCACTTCCTTCGGATGTTGTTGCCTGAAATATTAGGAAGTTTCCATACATCTCCACCCTCAGAAATGCCACTGGTGCCATCCAGCGTCTTGAGATTTTCTTCCTTTCTTCAAAGAAACCGAGGCACCTTGCCAGAGAAAGCCCACTCGTCACAGCCTCATAGGCAGTGTGTGGAGAGGAAGGCATGGAGAGGTTGGCCTGAAAAACAAACAAACAAACAAACAAACAAACAAAAACCACCCCATATTAGAAGACCAATGTTTTCTTCCAGTGCCTTGAAAAGACCACACTCTTGAATGTACTACAGGTGGGTCACTGAGGATAACAGAAGAGAACGCATTTAAGGGTTGAGAAGAGAATCTAAATCTTGACCTTGATGCCTCTCTGTGCTTCATTGTTGTCTAATGAAATAGAGGAAATAAATATGCAGCACATCCCGGTCTCTACACTGCCACCCATGTGTCACATAACCCTGGGCTGTATATGCAACTCCCCCACACCTGAGCATCTGGATGTATAAATGGGGTCAGGGCAGCCAAGTGTTCCACCACTGTCACTGCTCAAAATGCAGTCAAAATGGAATATCTCATTTCTACAGCAAGGCCACGTCCGTTTTCTCTGCTTGACCCTACTATCGCCGTCTCTATTAACCACTAGGTTGAGTTAGACATTTTTATGGTGCTCTAATAAAATTAATTATAATTAAGAAGATGGTTGTGACAATAGCATTATAAACTAACATTTACTAAGCAGGCAAGATTACTCAGAGGGTAAAGACACTTGAACAAGTCTGGTGGCCTGGATTTGATCCCTGGGATCCTTATGCAGGTGGAAGAAAAGAACTGACAACACAGCATTGTCTTTTGATCATGCACATGGTTGCGCGCGCACACACACACACACACACACACACACACATTAAACTAAAGTTAAAAGGTATTGTTTTTTGGTCAATTACTATATAACACACCCCCAAGAACTTTATTTAGACTTCATAACCACCCTTTTAGAGACAAACTACTGTTTGTAACTTTTTTTTTTTTTTTAACAAGACAAAGTTTCTCTGTCTAGCCCTGGCTGTTCCGGAGCTCACTCTGTAGACCAGGGTGACCTCAAATTCATAGAGATCCCCCTGCCTCTGCCTCCAGAGTGTAGAATCAAAGGTGTGTACCACTGTTGCCTAGCCAGCTGTCTGTACTTAACAGCTGAAGAAACAATCACTGATTTGTTAGCTGACCTAGTTTATCACTGGTGCCTCAACCAGTTCAAGTCACTAGGACAAAATACCATAAACTGGATGGCTTATAAAGAGTAATCACTTGTGTATCATAGTTCTGTGGGCTGGGAAGTCCAAAGCCTGCAGACTTGGTGGTGAAGCTTACTTCCTCAATAATGGCTGACATCTGCTGTGAGCTCATAAGGTAAAAGGGTAAGGGAATGTCTCTTGCTTTCTATTTCCATGGATTAATTCAATTCAAATGGAGATGGTCTTCAAGACATAGTCACCTCTCTACAGTCCCATCTGTGACACTTTGGTGCTAGTATTTCAACAGCTGGATTTAAGTGAAGGGCCACAAAGAGACTCTGATCTCCCCAAGCTGAGAACAGAGGAGCTCCCCTGTCTGCCAGAGCATGCTGGCATCACTCTGACTTGCCTAGAGGACCACAGCATTCTTTCTCCATTGGCTTTCTACTCCTCTAGAATTCAAACATCTCTGAAACAGGGGCTGAATGGTTCACAATTTTGTATTCCCAAAGTTTGTCCCAGAGTGGGGGCTCCCTGAATTTGAAATGAAATAAAATTGACTTGTGCAAAGACAATAGACAATGAGTATTCAACGGCAAGGGCTCTGACTCGAGGAGATGATTTAGCATGCTTGAATGTTGAAGACGTAGACATCATCTCACACGGAAGATACTCCGCCAGACTGGGGCAAAGCAAAGTCAAGAATGATGCAGACAATAACTGGAATTTAAAAAAAAAGAAAGAACAAAAACAGGAGAAAAAGGAATAAAAAGATGACATAGGGAAAAGACACTTAGTAAACTTCAAAGGAAGAACTTTTAGAGGCCAAATGCCTGAGTGTTCTTAATGAATCCGTGTGCTGAAGAAGTGAAGGAGACATTCTGAAAGCAGAGTCTCAGGACTGAGTGGAACCTAGTGACTTTTGCAGTCAAGAGTCATATGTGTTGCAGCCAAAAGTCTGATGCTAATGGTCAAGGTACAGAAGGAAAATGACAGCTGTGTGATCATGAGGGGAATTCAAATGCAGGAGTGGGTGAGTGAGGTGTTTGCAACATCCAGGTTCAGTGAGGCTCTGGGAAGTGAGTGTACTTATACTCTATTAGCAGAAAGCAACTTTGGAGTATCCCTCCAAATACCATCTCTTGGATTTTGTCACTCTGAAATACCACCACCTGCCTGACAATTATATTCTCAAACATTTTTTCATTCCAGCATCACTCATAACAGTGAGCTTCTAAAGTAGAAAAATGGCTTGACAGATAGTGTACTCAGCTAGTAGTTAAAAGGCAATGAAAATACATACATTGTTGACCCAGAAAGACCAAACTGGCAACTAATAAGTGAAGCCTGGGTTCCACAAAGGCCTCTGAAACAGAGCTTCAGCTATTTGTCTACTCCAGTGGGACCATACTTGCATCATACCTATGCACAGTTAAGTGGTTGATGGGGAAAAGTTAAAAAATTTTAAGATATCGTTCCGTGACTCCCTCCTTCCATTCTTCCCTACTTCCCTTCTTTCTTTCTTTTAGGTTACAATGAACATAGCTATTATAACAAAAATAGCATAAACCAGAAGACTTGTGGACAACAAATGTTTACTTCTTGAAGATGCAGAGGCCAGAAAGCACAAGATAAAGCCTGGCAGATCTGGTGTCTGGTGACTGCCATCTTCCTTGGTGATGGCATTTCTTACTATGTAGAAGGGGCAAAGAAGAACTTTCTGACCTCTTCATTTTTTCAGAGCACCCATCCATACTATGTGGTATTGCCCTGTGAGCTCATCAAGGTCCCTTAGTATAATCATCTTGGAGACCCACACTTCAGTGTAAGAGTTTGGAGAGGATATAAGTACTCAGATCATAGCAATGCTCTCTCTCTCTCTCTCTCTCTCTCTCTCTCTCTCTCTCTCTCTCTCTGCACATATTCTATCTACTATCTATCAAACTATCTATCAAACTATCTATCTATCTATCTATCATCTGTCTATCACATATAAACACACACAGACACATATACATACATACATACAGATATGTATACATACATATCACATATAAACACACACAGACACATATACATACATACAGATATACAGTATATATATACACACACATATATATACAGTATATATATATATATATATATATATATATACACACACACACTATTTTGTTGGCTTTAAATTTTCTGGTATTTAGTAGAGACAAAACAGATTCTATGGTAGTGGTTCTCAATCTTTGGGTCACAACTCCTTTGGAGGTTGAACAACCCTTTCATAGGGATCACATATCAGATATTTACATTGTGATCCATAACAGCACAAAAACAGAGTTGTTTAAGTAGCAATGAAAATAATTTTATGGTTGGGGGTTCATGAGGAACTGTATTGAAGGATCATAGCATTAGGAAAGTTAGGAACCACTGCACTATGGGCTGAGGCTTAATTCAGACTATGTGTGCTGTGCTATACTGTGACAAAGATATCAAATAAGTCATATGCTAATAGAGAAATGAAAACAATAAATATCAATGAAGAAGCAAACCTACAAGTAGTGGTAAGGTCTAAGGAGAGGGGACCTGAGCCTGTATTAGGAAAAGGGAAGCTCCAGACCTGTAAGAGTCAAAGCCCAGGGTGACACCATGGGGCTCTTGTGGGTTCTGCAGCTAGAAACACCCAAGTGCTTAGTTGGCATTTCCCATTTTGCAATGGGGCTCAAATGAAGTACCCTCTAAGAAACAACCCAAGTGTGGCTCTCATTGGGACCATGAAGGAAGAGCGTGAGAGTGACAGGAAAGGTCAGCTTGTCTGCTCTGCTTTGCTGAGGAATGCCACAGAAACTCATGCACTTAGGCAGCCTTGCAGTAGACAAAAGAAACCCAGCCAGTAGAAATTCCTGGGAAACTGTGATGGAGCCAAAATAGGAAATACCAAGGAGGAGAACTTGCAATGCCAAGTTCAAATGCCAGTGTTCAAGCTGAATTCTTCAAAGAAACATAGTTGCCTGTCAGTTATGTGTGGAACCCTAGGGAGATGTAGTAACCAGGGCCTATTCAAAGTCCAGCCTATTGCCTCCCAGCCCTTCTGCAGCTAGATAGTCCTTCATCTGCATACTGATAGTCTTTCTTTTATAAAGCTTAGGCAAGTTCAGTAAACTACTCAAGGTTGTACAGCTAAGGGAGATGAGATGATATCATGTAAAAAAATCTTTTGTTGCTGGGATAATATAGACCTTTTTATAATCTTTATTTTATGACTCACTACTTGGGTGACTTTGGAAAATTGATTTTCCTTTTCTAACACACTTCCTCAGCAGTAGACTGTGGGTGGCCACCTCTAAAATCTGGAAATACAGAATGAAGTGACATTGGTCAACTTGTAACCCATTTCCTTCTCCATCTTCCTTGTGCTGCAGTGACTCATCTTTATGCGGAGGTGTTACACATACATTGTGTTAAAAGACTGCACTTTCAGGGCTCAGTGGTTAAGAACATGTATTGTTCTTATAGAGGAGCTGAGTTCAATTTCCAGTGGCCACATCAATTAGCTCACAACTGCTTCTAATTCCAGCTCCAGGGGATGCCTCTAACCTCAGGAACATACACATATACAGACATACACACACATGTACATGTAAATAAGTAATACTAACAATGACAGCAACTACAATAAAACCTCATATTCTAGCAGCACCTAGAGGTGGCCATACTACATCATATTGACCAGGAAGGTGTAAGCAGGTATCTCTGAAGTAGCCAGTCCTGAAAAAGAAAGCCAAACCTTCTTGGTAAAAGCCTTTCCTCACTTCTTCTTGGAATAGAGAGGGGAGACTTGGAGCTACAGCAGCCATCTTAACAAAATGGATGAGTCTGGATCTCTGGGGTGCTTTTGTTCTGCTTTTATTTGGACTTGGTGATGAAAAAGTCCAAGGATAACTAGTTTCATCAAGCTTCAGCTAACCTGTGTTCCTGACTGACAGAGGAATAAAGCTCTGGCCCATCACACATACCCAGTGAATAGAAGCGTTTATGGAAGAGGAGTGTAAGGCCCTGTACTCCATACATATAACAGAATTTACTTGCTCAACCCAGCCCCTCCCAGTGGATGCTATAGTCCTTTCCTTTCCTCCGACTTGCTCCCCTCCAAACTCAGGCACACAGTTCTCTGTGCCTGAATACCAACGTCAACTGAAATGAGATAATGTTTGTAAGGTCACTAGCCCAGTACTTGGAACAAATGTGAAACAACTGGATTTTCCTTTCTTAGAGATTTTGAAGAGGCATCTACAATTGAGTCCTGCTGATTGACAAATGCATTTGCTAAGTTTAGAGGGTGTCATAACCTCCAAGATGCAGAAACCCAAGCAGCCTTAGCTGCTTAGTACAACCCATAGCTCTTACCTAGAGTTCTGGATTCAGTTTGCAAAGCCTCCTTCCCTGTGAACTCACAATTGGACATTTATTTGTTCCTGCCATTGCAGCTCATCTGATTACTAATCACTGTTTTCCCCTCCCACTGAAATTGGAAATGGCATCTACTTTAGCTGTGACTCCCTGATAACTGAGCACAGTCATGCTCCATAGATTACTACCAAGAACCAAGTCAGTGCCTTTGGGAGTCTGCTCCAAGGTTTAAGCTCTCTACCTCTACCCCTGCCTAGAACAGGGCTGAGCATTTGCTTTGCTTCTTTAGCTTCACATATGTAATTTCTTGTGTTTTCCCTTCCTCCAATTACACCTTCAGGACCTTTGCTTACTCAAACAGCACTTAGGCAGTTCCCAGGGCTTTTCCCTCTATTCTTTAACATATATATTCTTCTCTGATAGCATATGGCTGTTATTATTTATCTATATGTTCTCATGCTTACCAGAATATAGGATTTAAAAAATAATTTAATAATTTTTTGTCAGTTGTATTAAAAAATATGTCCTAAAACACGGTAGGTACTAAGAAATTTGATGAACTTAGCTGTACCAAATTTAAGCTCTGACTTCTTCTCCTTTCCCTTGACAATAGACCTATAATATCCTGTGTAGATAGACATTAGGTGTCTACTAAAGGCCAGGTATTTTTATTATCCATTCTGCCTCCAGAATAAGTATGAAGAATGTCCTTGAAGAACTGTGACTTCACTGTGGAGATATACCTCGCTTACAAAAATCCTTTAGAGATTGTTGTAAGTTGGAGTAATGGTTTTTCAAAATCTTATCTCTGGGATAATTGACTCATAATGCCTCATGGCCTTTAGAACTTTAGTGAAGCCCTATGGTCCTGCGGTCATGTTCCAAAGGCACCAGAACCTGACCCAAGGCAATCCAATCAGAGTATTTCAAATAGAAATATGATCTTTGGAATGGATTGCAGAAGAGAGTGGGCGTTCTGAACGGTGAGTCACATTTGTGGCAGACCTCCAGGGGAAAAGGCCATGAAGAATGTTGAGATACCAGAGTGGCCCTGGGTCCTCCTATCTTAGTAGTTCAGCACTTCCTTTGATTCTCTGAGACACCCACAGCATCCTTCCAATAAATTTCCCCCTTTGCTCAAGCTAGACAAAATCCATTTCAGATGCTTACAGGTCTAAAAAAAATACCATAACCAATATATCTGTGTCCCTAAAGAATTTCCTGTTTGGTCTTCTGAATTGGTTAGGGTTTGTACCAACTGCAAATAAAAGAAAGTCTACAGTAACAGTGGCTTAATAATATGTCTATTTCTCTCCATTAAATGTAGGTGACTAGAATTAGTCACCTGGTCCTTAGTCATCTAGATACTGTCTATTGTATTGTTTGACTAGAACTAGGAGATGAATTCCACTTTATGAACCAAATAGCCTTTGACAGGACATTTTGCCCTTTAGAAACATGTCTCCAGATTGAACATACATCTGCTTACATTTCATTGTCCAATGTATAGATATGTCATTCCCGTATTTCTGCTTCCCACATCCAGTCTTTCTGCTTATTCTTCTATTCTCTGTCATGGTTGGTTGGCCTTTGTAGATTCCTTCAATGGAATAACTTTTATCTGGATTCTATGGTTGTAATGCAGAAAATGGAGTCTCCAGAAAGATATTAGAAATAGAGGAGTGGGGTAGGGTGTATATTTCTTTGTATTTCTTCTTTATTGTTAAATTAAGCAGGCTCTGTCCATCAACTCAAGATTACTGATTCTTGCAAAAGCATTGGTTCTGCCATAGCCTACCTTTTTCTTGGTCTTGGTAACTGTTTTTTCCCTTATATCATTGGGTCCTAAGGGAGATAAGAGCTTCACTGATACAAGATCTAAGTTGCTATACAATACTGAGTTTTTCCAAACTCAGCTTAGTAAACATCATATTTATGAAGAAATTCTCTTTGGCTTATCCTGATTTGATTACATCATCTGTATTTGGTTGAGGTTTTTAGATCTACTTAACTTCAAGATTTTTATTGTAGGACAAATAGCTAAAAGTAAGAAGGTTCTGTTATTACATGAGAAGAGTCAATATTACAAAACAATTAGCACCTGTGCTGAAGTCTCAAGTATCTTTCTTTATCAACTCTCTATAAGTCAACATTTTATCCTCTGATCTTAATGGATTATCATGATATTTCCATCTTTCTTACCTAATACAAGGCTGTCTTAATACTATAAAAGGTCTAGCTCTTTTCTGAATCTGATCTCCAGGAAGTATTTTCATTTTTTGGAGGGGTGGGGAGAGTGGGAGCATTGTTTTAGTGCTGGGGACTGAACCAGAGTCTTGAGCTTATTAAACTTATGTGTTTACACTCAGCCATGCCACCTAACTTTATGCATTAATTAATTAATTAATTAATTAATTTATTGACTTTTGTGTCACAGTTATTCATGAGTCATAGAAAGAAATATGCTGGCACTATTTTTAAACTTAAAGAAAGGAGTACAGAGTAGAGTACAACAGATACAAGATTCCAACCTTGTGATCCAGCCAGGATGGCAGCCCGGCTCACACCAAGTGTGACTATTAGAATAAGCAAGAAATGGACATCAAATCAGTGAATAGGAAATACCCACAGGAAGTGTGCAGGCCTTAGTAACTAGATACCCAGAATCACATACGTGGCAAAACAATAGTCAAACCAAGAAGAGTCCAAGAAATGCCCCCATCCCTTACAGAATATTCAATGTGACCAAAGCAAAACCTAAGTTTCAAACATATGAGCCAATGAGGGCTATTTTTATTCAAACCACCATATTCATCTATATCTTTTGATTCTAGTTTCCAATAATGCAACTCAAGCCTAAATGATTTGTTTTATTAATGTAGTTTCCTCTTGGACCATTACTATCCCCCTAGAGACCATTTTCCAGACTGCAAATGATGGCAATTTTCTAAAACACCAAAAAGATCGTGTTGTCTACCCATGAAAGCTATTAAGTAGTTCCTCAGTTCTCCTGGAGTTGAAGTGTGAATAGGACCTTATGTTACACTGTAATTATGCATCTGTTCAGCTTCATCTCAGTCCATCCCTTTTCTTCTCTTCTGACACTTCATTTCCCTAAAGACTTTACATAAGCTTTTTCATGTGTGTGGCTTTCTTTCAATGCCCTTTACTTCTCTCATCTAGCACTTTCCTTCTAACACATCCAACCAAGGCCTACTCATGACTCGTGTGAATGATGAGAACTAAGAATAGGTAGGGCACATAGAGAACTAACAAGATGGTAGGTTGAAGAACCACAATACTGTCTAATACATTAACCATGAGCATCATGATACCACTAAATGCAAGTGAATGTAGCTGGAGGATTCAGAGTCAAAGGCAGAAAATGTGACAATGTGCTAATACTAACCACTTAATACAGTCAGAATTAAAAAGTGGGAAAATATATTATGAAAATAGCAATTAAAAGAAAGCTTGAGTGGTTGAGTGGAATTCAGGATGAAGACCATACCCAGGGATGAAGAAGGGATATCACAATGATAATAAGGAAAATTCTTCTGGACATAATACTAAATTGCCACCCTTCAGCTGTAGGTTCGAGATACAAAAAAATGACAGAATAAAAAGGGAAAACAGACCCACAATAATTGAAAGGTTTTAATATTTATGAGTAATTAATATTTTGAGCATTAAAATGTCACCAAGAATAAAGCAGAATTGAATAAAAGTATAAACTTACTCAGCACTAGTATATTTATAGACAATTTCACCAACAATCAGGAGTTTTCATAGTGCCAGAAGGTTCTATGCAGGTTACTGATGGAGAAAATTCATCAGTGGCCTTACTCAGCTGTGGATCCTGAATGCTGAACAGCCAGGCAAGATATGCCCACTGGTGCAATAGTAGCAGCCTGATTGTTATGGAGAAACTCAATTACTTTCTGATAGGATCTGAGACCAACTCTACAATGGAGAATCCATATCAAGTCTTGCAAATGATCTGTCATTGGCCCCAAGTGTTAGGGAAACTCACTATTGATGTTTCCCTAAATGGACAACGTGTGCTCTAAAGACCTATGCTCATAGTCACCCACAGCACTGTTCTTGGGCTTGGTCAGAGAGCTTCTTTCTGCAACAGAAAGTGGTGAATTTGGAAATTCAAAATGGGTTCAAGTGTGGAGAACAAGTCCTCAAAAGGACATTAATACCACTACCTCTAAGGCTTCGAGAACATTGTGAAAAAGGGAGGCAAAAGGATGCAAAAGCTGGAAAACGGGGAAGAGTGGTGAGTAATACTGTCTTCTGGACAGCTGCACCTATGAATTCAGCAATGGTGGTTACCTGCACAAGACTGGCTAACCTAACCTAAACAAACAAACAAACAAACAAGAATGTAGGAGAGGGACTTGCCAGATAGAAGTGTTTTGGTGGAGGAGAATTAAAGAGAATAACGGGGGTGAACACAGTCAAAGCACATTATGCATGAAATTGTGAAAGACAATATTTGAAAGCGAATATCTTGCCTTATGGCCTAGTGAAATGCATTTCTGACAATATCAGGCCTTACCAAACCTTCTTGTCTTGAAATCTTAGGTAGTTTGAAATAGTAAAAGGTGTGTGTGTGTGTGTGTGTGTGTGTGTTTGTGTGTGATTAATAAGTCCACCAGATGTACTATATACTATTGAAATATCCTTCAGGCTTGTGGTCTCTGTCCCTTAATTTCAGAAGCTAATATTTGAATTTTGTGAAGAGGACAATCTTTCAGGCTGGACTACCACCATCACCTCTGTTACCACCATCTCCAGCACCATCACCTCCACCACCACCAATACCCCCATCACCACCTCCATCATCACTTCCCCACCACCATCATTACCACCCCCACCACTACCACCCCCCCACCTTTACCACTACCTCTACAAATACCATTTCCATCACCACCTCCACCACAATCTTTATTACCTTCACCACTACCACCGTCACCACTACATCTACCATTACCTTTTCCACCACCGGCACCAGCACTTTCTCCTCTACCACTGCCACCATCTCTACCACCACACCCCACTGGAGAGCCCTTGGAGAGCCCGCTGATAACTGTAGTGGGTAATTGGGCATGGGGTTACAGAATGCTAGGTATCGGTATTGTCAGGCAGCACATGAGACTGGTGTTCCAGACAACATCTTCTAACTCCACAATGCAAGGTTTGTCTGTGGTTCTTTGTAGCACAAATCCTGCCCCATCCCGAACAGTGATCGTTGCTTTTAACCTCAGATTGTTGTACTTTGAGGCTTGCTCATGCCACCAGAAAGTTTTATAAATATCCCTGAAAATACAGATTGCTTTGCAAGTCTTTAGACTGCTGGGTGAAGCTTTGACAAAGTGGTCTTTGCCAGTGCTCTGTCTGACTCTAAAGTCACAGAACTGCTTAAAGGAAAGTTTAGGGGCAGCAAGTAGCAAAGTTTTCCCTTAGACTCACAGATTCTCCCAAAAAAATGAAAGGGCCAAGCCAAGAACTAAACTCATTGGAGCGGCCTCTTATGATCAGCAAGCTAACACCAGCAATGAACATAAGGCTCGAAGAGAGCAAAGCTTCCAAAGGCCTTGGTTTTGCTGATAACTGCTTAGAACATGATCTTGTTATTTTTCTCCCCAAACCTACATGTTCCCTTTAACTCCTTCCTGTAATGTGAAGATAGACAGAAAGGTTTCACTACTTTAAACTCAGCCTGTAGTTACCAGTCTTTCAGAGGCACTTCCTTGTAGTTTTATAAATATAAATACTGTGTAGGTTTCTGTTCAATTGTGAGTTTCCCCAAGTATGGAAGATATCAAATACTTCCTGATATGATTGCTGGAGGTGCAGTACTTACTTACTATTGGTTTAATACAGCTTACCTCTTAATATAAACGTTCAAACCTTAACACAGTCCTCTGTAAAGGTTGAAGGGCACCCTCATCTTCCAAATGGAAATACTGAGACATGGCCGGTACAACTGTAGACTATGAGTCAAGAAGCCAAGAAGTCCAAGGTCAAAATGCCTGTGTCTCACTCTTCTACTTCAGCAAACCCTTGTTGAGTGTCAGGGCTCTGGGAATGACAGTGAACTCAAGAGCAAAGCTCACCCCACAGAGCTAACATTTCACTTCCTGCTTATCATGAGAGTTTGTGGAACTTTCCTTAACCAATCTCTTTCAAAGTGCTCCCGACCTAATGGCCTTACAAACAATACTATGAGGGACAACATACTGATTTACAGATTTATATCCCGGCCTGTTCCATGAGTCACGTTTCACAGAACGGCAATTAGAAAACTCAGAGGTATGAAATTTCATTCACGTTCTTGGTTTCTATCGCTAAATTACCTCCAGACGGCATGAAAATTCACATTCCCATAGGCTCCAGGAAATGTCCACTTTACCACACTTTTGCCCAAACCAAATTCTTCTCATGTAATCCTTACCTGTTGCGGGTAATATTTAAAACACAGCGCGTGGTCCAGCTTGTTCCCAGACAGCCACCATTTTTCCACGGCTCGGTATCTGGACCCCGGCTCTGGCTATCTGGAAACACTGGCCCTGGCACTCATGCCAGCGTGAGGGATGGCTCTGCCAATCCCCCATGCTGAATCCACAATGGTGTGCTGAACCCCAGACAACACCGGTCATGCTCACAGTTCCTGGTAGAAAGAAGACTCTTAAAGCTTAAAGTTATCTAAAGGATTTATATATTTGGAAATGCTCAATTAACAAGATGCCCACACCATTAGAGTTGTTACCCAATACCTAACCTTTAGATATGAATTGTTACCCAGGACTGCTCTCGAACCATCTGCAGTTCGCCAAGACTGCTAGCCGACTGCCCCTCCTTGTTCATCTCCTCCCCTTTCTCTTTCTCCTTTCCACTCTTCGCTCCTCCCACATTAGCTCCTCCCAAATTACCAAGCTTTAATGTGAAATGTAGATGGGGAAAATACCCCACTACACTTACCTGCTTAATAGTTGTCAAGTTCATAGACTGGTAGTAACGCTGCCTTCTTTTCGTTTAGATAAAACGAGTTACAGTGATTTAAAATAGAATAACTGCTTTTATATGCCACGTATCTCTTTAGACTCATAAAGAAATCAAGGCCTCTTTCTAAGTGCCTAGGAATAGCCCTGTCAAGGTGTCCACATTTATCTGAAAAGCAAAACTGATGTTAAAGGTGCACATTAACAGCTGTGTCCTTCCTCAGAGAGGACTGACCCTCAGCATCCTTAACCCTGTGCAAAGCATCACCATGCTGGAATGGCATTAGAACTGGCTCATTGTGGACGAGCTCTTATGCTACCTCTCTTTTTAAATTTTTTTTTTATTTTTATTTTTGGAAGTAAAATGAGATTTATTCAATATTTTATTTATTTACATTTCAGATGCCATCTCCCTTCCTCCATTATCGCCACCAATTTCTTCCTTCTTAGGACATACAGGGAACATTTGCTGCACCTCTGTCAAGATAATTACTGTTAGGTCTCAAGCAATCCAGATATCCAGAATGAGCTCAAGCTGGACTGGAGGAGGATTTCTGGTGGTTAAACAAAAGCCAGCATTCCTCAGAAACTTGTGAAACCAGTTCCTGGCTGCCAAAAGGAATCATTCCCCTTCTGGCAACTATTAGCATATCAAAGCTTATGCTGGCCTCCAGGCTCCCTCAGTATCACAAGAACCTGTTATACATTTATTTCATAGTCCACACTAGCATCCTGCCCGCCCCTCCCTGAAGCTACTTATCCTCTATAATCCACATGATTTGCCCACCCCACTTTCCCTATCTCTATGTTCACTCTTGCTACTCTCTACTCACCCCTCCTCTCTCTTCTTGCTCTCCCAATATGCGATAGTCTCTATCTCCACCACCTTGCTATTTCCACTATTCTCACCTGCTTCCCCACTTTCCTCAATCTGATCAAGAACAGTCTCGTTTTCTGCTCTGGACTCTTCCAGATACCTCTGGATATTTTCTCTTCCTTACCCACAATAAAAACCTTTCCCCTAATGGGGCAGTCACGTAGGCAGTTTCTTTAGTGTGGCCTCTTGAATACATTTGGTGCTGAAACCTGGGAGTGAGACCGATGGACCCCTTTCCGAGGGCCCTAGCCTCTCTTAACTGAACCCAGCTACTGAGTTGACTCTCCTAAGGTACGGATCCTTTGTTTCTGCTGCCTTCTACCATACTTGACCCTAAATTCTAAATTCTAGAGTCTACTCTTTTAGCCACTTCTCGTACAGCTGCTCTAACCACTCAGCTCTCTTTTCCTACTAAGTGTCCTCTCAGCCTCTTATGCTCCTGGAGCCTCCTACACACTCCTGAATACCTATCATGTGCCTCTTTATTGGCTTGCTGGATTTTGCTGTGTGCTTCTGTACTGTGATTCATGCTCTCTCTCTGCTGAGGCATCTAACCCCTCTCCCTCTGTTAGACCCTTTCTGTTGGAGTTTCTATTCATTTGCAACCCCTTTTGCCAAGCCTCCCTCACCTTCCCTTCACTCTGCAACTCAAGGATGTCTTCTTTCCTGCTTGCTCTGTCTCTGTTCACTCCTAGCTTTTACTCTGTCTCTCTAGCTCGCCTGGTGAGGCCTAAATGCCATGGCCTCTTACTAGACCACTTGCTGGCATTCTCTAATCTTTTTCCTCCTTGGCCGCACCTTTGTTAAAGCCTTGCTGTCTTCCTGCAAACATCTTGGCCTCAGTTCAGCTCAATGGTCAAAAACAGGGCACACCCAATTTCCAAATTCTTGCAGATTGTAACAACTTCTGCCACTGCTCAAGTAAATGTTCCTCCAAATATCTTATCTCTAAGCTTTCTCTACTCTCTAGTCTTGAAAAAAATCTCTTATCACTAAGTTTTCTTTCTCTCTACTCTCAAAACGTCTCTTAAGATCATTGCTTAAAGTTTCTGTATCTCAGGGTTTTTAAGTTTATTTGGTGTAGTTAAAAGATCTACAAAACCTGTAATAACAAGTTAAGTTAAATTTTTTTTTAACAGAAATGGTTGATAGTTTAAAAAATCTATACACAGATAATCTTGTATCTTGTATGCAACTTGGATTCAACTTCTGTTTAAAAACTAGGTTTGCTATAGCATACCATTTGCACGTACCTTGGATTCAATTCTTGTTTATGTAAAATAGAACATAGTAATAACATATATCTGATGGTTAAATTTTATAGATTCCTAAGGTCTATTCAGGGTAGCAGAAACTGACATGAAGATGTACCTATAACTTCTTTGTATTTATTATCTATGTTAAATTTTAGCTATTTGGAGAAAGTGCATCATGCTAAAACTATAAAATACTCTGTAGTGGCCTGCTATAAAAGGATTGAGAAAATAAGGTTCTCAGTCTCTCTGTGAACTGTATTTATGGTTTAAAGTTTTATTTTGATGCTAAAGGATCTTCAGTTGAATCTTCAATTCAAATTTTGAAGGCTCAAATTTAATAGGAATAAAACTGTAAAAACCTAATCTTATAAAAACTAGTAACTTATTGTAAACTGGGAAAGATAACTAGGGCATTTAAGTTAATGGTCAGTCAACTTACAAGTGATCAATTTTTTTTATTGTGCTCAGAACTATGCTTTGTAGTCACGCTAAGTACAAATGTAAAATTCTTCTACTGGGATAAGCTTTAGCCTTCTGCATATGTTGTCAATGTTAAGCCTGAAGCAAGTAACTAAAAAGAAGTAAAGTTTATTTAAAATCAGCTGTACTTAATAGATTAGGTAATGGCGCTCAAACTACTCAGAGATCTGATGAATATGGCATTCAAGATGTTTAATAAAAAGACTTTCCCTAATAAAAATAGTAGCTTCTGGTAGCAGCAGCTGAGCCTATCTCCAGATGAAGATGGGCAGCAACAGACTCCACTTGGAGCTTGCTTTGAGTTTAGTAGCATTGAGTACTGAGTCAAAGACCTCATTGTGCCTCACCTGCCTACTCTCAGTGTCCTTCCCAAGCCATACATACTACTGGGTAGACTGCTACTCTTCCTTGCCAAGGTAGGGCAGTGCAGAAAGTTCCTTCTCAAAAAAAAAAAAAAAAAAAAAAAAAAAAAAAAAAAAAAAAAAAAAAATCTGTCAGAACTTCTGGGTCTGGTGCCTGAAAGCTGATGCTGCTTTGTGTGGCACCTGAAAACTTAGTACTGTCCTTTGAGGTGGCAAAAGACTGACAAACAAAGCAATCAAGATCACCATGGAGATCACCCAGGCTGTGTGTCCAGATAGGGAGTAAGTCTGTCATTTTAAAAAATAATTATCACTCTTTTGTGAATTTCACATTGTACATCGCAATCCCATTCACCTCCTCATCCCT
Source organism: Arvicanthis niloticus (assembly GCF_011762505.2). Classification (NCBI taxonomy): domain Eukaryota; kingdom Metazoa; phylum Chordata; class Mammalia; order Rodentia; family Muridae; genus Arvicanthis; species Arvicanthis niloticus. The sequence goes on from NC_047662.1 coordinate 55,548,102, forward strand.
TCCTATCCTCATTCCACTCTTGGAACATTTCCCCTCCAAAAAACAAACAAACAAAAACAAAACAAAACAAAAACCAAAAATAACAAACAAACATCATGGAAGCTGTAGTGTGTCACAGCGTGTTCCACAGTGCACACTTTGGTCCATACTTCTTTACTTGCACATGTTCATTCCAGTGAACCAGTGGTCTGGTTCAAACCTCCATTATCAATACTGGATCTTCAATGGGACTCCTCTCAGACATCCTGTTGTTGCCCAGTGTTATGCAGATCCTGCAGCTTTGGGTCAATAGGATCCACTCCTTCATTTGTTCTATAAGTTCACAGATGAGGTAGATGTTGGGGTGGGCCAACTCAAAGCCGTGGATCTGGGCCTGGGTGGTAGCTGAGTTGGTTGAGCCCACCAGCTCTCCCATACCTACACCATCAGGGCAATCTCTCCAGTATTGACTAGCTCACCCAATGCCACAAACTGGCAAAGGACAGAGTCAGCTCTCCTCATGCCCTTGGGCCAGCTCCACTGAGTGCAGAACATCTCTGTCATTCTTAGTCAATTCAGGGGCCACCTGGTTTATACTTTTTGCTCAAATTTATTTATTTTTCTCAGATCTCTGTGATGGCAATGTGCCAAGCCCTAGCTTTATCGGTTTGGCAGCAGTAAGCTGACTTACCCGGCTCCTCCCACCAAGACTGCATCTGCCTGGTCAATCCATTTCATAAGTAAAGGTCATGCCTTGTTTTTCTTAGAGCTACTAGGTCTCCTGCTGAGAATGGCAAACTCCCAGGCAAGTTTATCTTACTGACAGGCTTCACACTGCAAATGATATACTCTCAAAACAGAGTTCATGTAAGACAGAAATCAAGCTACCATGCTGTTGTTGTTGTTGTTGACAAAAAAAAAGTTTAGTTTTTACTATTTCTTTTTAAAAACAGAACTTGCTTTTTAGGGACTGCTTTTAGTAATCAAGCACCTGTGTCTCACTGTAGATGATTTGAGTGTTTCCAGATTTGTGGGGGAGGGGAGAGTTTAAAGTTTATGTAAGTCGTCAAGGCCTGAGGAAGTGATTTAAGGTTAAGTTAAAAAAAAAAAAAAAAAAAAAAAAAAACACGAGACTTAAAGACGATACATGATGTTAAGGCTTCAAAATGCAAAGTTTAACATTAATCACTGGGGTTTTGTTAGGTTATTAATCTAACCTCAGTAATTGTTATGATAGTCACTGGCCTCAAAATTTAAATTTCCTTTGGTTGTTTTCTAAATATAGACTTAAAAGTGCCTCTTGTGCTAAAAACATCTCTGTTCAGTCTATATATACATCGGTTCCCAAGCTTGTCTTCTTCTTTGTTTTCTTTCCTGCTGAGAAATTTCTGTCATATTACCAAAGAAAAAAATGTTTACAGTACTATCCTGTTGATAGCGTTTCAGCTTTGTTTTACTATGGCTCAGAACCAGAAGTCTGCTCTCACTGTTTACAGACACTCATTAACTTCTTTCTCCACAATGACAATTGCAGTGCAGATCACAGACAGTGGCCAGACCTTTGTCCCTAGTCTGTATCTGTCCCAGCAGATTTCCAGTCAGCTGACACCATCTAGGAACCCAGCAGCAGACGTGCAGACAGCTCGAAATGGAATGGCCTATACTTTGCCAGCCCCACGTCGTCCCGCCAAAGCCCTCATCTTGATGATGCTGTCCAATCAAGAGAAAAACAACTTGCTTGCAAAGTACAGCTTCCAGGGACCGACTCCAAGCATCCTTGGGTCTTCCCTGGGCCCCTATCTCTGACAGCTTCTACTCCCTGATTGTGACTCAAATTCCAGCCTTCCTAGATTTCCCTACCTCTGACCATGACCCTCCCCAGCTGAGGAGTTGCAGGAGAAATCTGTTGCCCTTTGTCATCGACAAAAAAGCTTGAATATTAGGTCTCAGGCAATCCACACAACCAGAAATGAGCTTAGTGGCCTATGGAAGGATTTGTGGCAGTTAGATAAAAGCCAGCGTTCCTTAGGATCTTGCAAAATTGGTTTTCATCTGCTCAAAGAAGTCATTTCCCTTAGCTCTTGCAGAAGGGACATATGGCTACCTGTGGTGCCAATCAGCATATCAAAGTGCCTCCAGGCCCCCTCAGTATCACAGTACAAGGTTCACATTTCCCAGTCCATGCTAGCATCCTGCCCTCCCCTCCCTCCAGTTACTTCTGTTTATAATCCTGCATGATTTGTCCACCCTAGTCTCTCTGAATCTATTCCTACTCTTGCTTCTCTTTCTCTCTTACTGTGCTCTATGCCCCCGTTATCTCTCTCCCTATTTCTTGCTATCCTCTTGCTCTCTTAACATGCTCTGTTCTCTAACTCCTGCTATCTTGCTAGCTCCAGTGTTCTCTCCTGCTTTACTATCCCTGATCATGTCCAGTCTCTTTCTGCTCTGGACTCTTCCAAATGCCTCTGACTATTTTCTGTTACCTACAATAAAAACAGTTTCTCTAATGGACAGTCATGCAGGCAGTTTCTTTACTGTAAGCCTGTGAAATGTGTGCTTTCCTTCGTCTGGTTGGAAGGGTGAAGTTAGTCACAACTTCAGCCTACGCCTGTTGAAAGGACCCGATGGGTCCATGCACACAAACTGCTTAGTGCTGGCGCCCAGCTCAGGAATACCATCAACCAGTACTAGTCAACTGAAGGGAAGAATAAACAATGAGAAATTATGCTTCAGATGCTGCAAAGGAGCCTCCAACTTTAGTGTACATGGGCTTGATCAGGAGTTCATCAAAATGAAGACCTTACTTTTCAGAGATGTGGCTCATTATGTCTAGGATGGAAGTGGTCTAGATTTTTTCATAGTTTATTGATCACTACAGCCTGTAAGTTTGTGGCATTGCTCTCTTCCTGCACCTATATACTCAGCCTCTGGCCAATTGTAGCTTCTCAAGGAGAAGGGACTGGACCTATAGTCTCACTGTTTCCAGTCCATCAGTACAAAACAGACAGAACTGAGGATTCTGAAATGTGTCTGGAGCCTCAGGCTCCCCCTCCTTTCTCCCACCCCCACAAGATCTCAACATTAGGGGACTGGAGAGATAGCTCAGTAGTTAAGCGCACTGACTGGTCTTCCTAAAGGTCCTGAGTTCAATTCCCAACAACCACATGGTGGTTCATAACCATCCATAATGGAATCTGATGATGACCTCTTCTGGTGTGTCTTCAGACATACTTACTTTTTTTTTTTTTTTTTTTAGATCTCAACATTACAGCCACCATTGTCTCATGCAGAATGTCCCCCAGCTGCGAGTTTGTTATCTTCCACAGCAGTGTCAACATGTAAGTGATGAACTACGTAAAAGTGGCCTTATCTGCTCTCATCCTCATAACAACTCTATGAGGGAGGAAACTGAGGCTCAGAGGAGTCTGTTTTAGGTCTGAAGTCATGAAGCAACCAAACAGTCATTTGCATTGAGAATTGCCAAACCTGAGCACCTCCCTGCAGCTCAGCAGACAGTCAGAGGAGGACCAGGGAGGAGCAGCAGCACTCTTGGCCTGCTGGGGCAGGTGAGCTACAGGATCTGGTATATGTGTGCCTGTGTGTGTTCATTGCCAGGAAATTCCTGATTATAGGTCATTGCACAAAACGGAGATTTTTCCCTTATACACAGATACTATAAATATAGGCTCTTAAGTCACCCTGACTTCATCTCTAACCAATCAGCCCCTGCCAGTTTGCATGCTACACATGTATGCATGACTCAAAGGACCCTCAGGCAGAGGTTGGGTTAAAAACCAATCAGACAATACTAATTTTCATAAATGGGAACTCCTTGTCTTCTCTGTTGGCTGTGCAGCTAACCGTGAGTCATGGATTTCCTTTTTAGGGTAATATTCACCATAGGGCATGGCTGGTCCTAGGGTTTACGTAATATCCATTTACTGATGGAAAACATGTTCTTAAAGCATTACCTAATGATAGATTTTATCTGATAAATAGTCCTCTGGATTAAACAAAAAATGTTGAGGAAAGGCTTGGGAGGAATAGTAAAGGACAGAAAGGTGAAGAGAAATAAGCCACGGTGTGAGGCGGGTTAAAGGGTGTTTGCCTAAAGCTGTGTACAGAAAGAATTACTCTTTTGATAGTTAGAACAGAGACAGAGGTGGAGACCAGGGATGGGGAAAGGAGGGAATGAGGATGAGCCCAGGAAAGACTTAGTGATGTAATGCAGGTACCTTACTACATCTTTATCACCGCATTAGCATCCTTTCCTCTAGTTATTTATTATTATTATTATTATTATTATTATTATTATTATTATTATTATTTTGGTGTGTTTTAGTAATTTTTCTCAGTTTCTCACTTCTTCAGAGAACTCTGACTCACTCTTAGTGCTATTCCAGTGAGAAGAGTAAAACCACAGAGGTCACTGGCCCTACAGGGTCCATGCTTGTCCCCTACTCCCTATTTATAATAGAACAAAAGTTCTATTTATATGAGCCTCAATGTTTTCATAAAATGAAAGTCATTGTGGTTTTGTCATCTTACAAGTTGTTGAAAAATGAATGTAGTTAGTACTAAAGGAGCTCAAACCGGTGTTAGATTGTGAAGTTAATATTCTGATACTGTTGAAGTTCTTCTGAGAAATCTGAGGTCCGTAGTAAAATCCCTTGGGCTAGGTCATAGAAACAGCAAGTTGTGGAACAAAGATTTGAACTGAAGCCCATATGTCACCAAGCTTTGAGCTGATAGGAAAGATAATGGCACACCATCAAGAGATGAAGCAAAGTATGTTTCTTTTCTTTCTTTTTTTTTTTTTTTTTGTTTTGTTTTGTTTTTTGTTTTTTTGTTTTTTGTTTTTTTTTTTTTGTTTTTCGAGACAGGGTTTCTCTGTGTAGCCCTGGCTGTCCTGGAACTCACTCTGTAGACCAGGCTGGCCTTGAACTCAGAAATCCGCCTGCCTCTGCCTCCCAAGTGCTGGGATTAGTGGTAAGCATAGCTGCCTTCCAAAGTATGTTTCCTAAGGCACGTGAAATTAGCATCTTTTATTTGCACCCACCGACAGTGGTGCAAATAAATTGGAGGGCCAGAAGAAATTTCACACTATTTGAAGCATTTTTTAAATTGTGTGATTTTACACTGCCCCCATTTTGTTCCTTCCCACACACACAAATATTGAGGCAGCGTCTCACTGTGTAACCCTAGCATAGTCCAGGCTGGCCTTAAACTCAGAGAATTGCTTACTTCTGACTCCAAAGTATTAGGATTAAAGGCATACACTACCACTTCCAGGTAGATTTCTTTTTATTTATGTGTATGTAGCTGTGTGTGTATATGCTATGTATATACAAGTGCCTGTGGAAGTTGAAAGAGGGCATCCCTCAGAGTTTGAATTTGAGCCACCAGATGTGGATGGAACTCAACCAAGGTTCTCTGGAAGAGCAACAAGCACCTGTCACATGCTTCATAGCCTTTGAGTATATACTTACCATGCTGGCCTATTCTTTGCATCTTCTCTGCCGCCATACCTTTATTCTCCCCATGGACATATCATATAGATCAATTCATGACCAGAGAAGATAATCCAAGAGCATCCTTACATGTCATTTCAGCCTCTCCTCTCTCACAGCTATGATTCCTTTGACCTACAAAATAATTGGCCAAATGATTTTTATGGTCCAAAGAATGTGAGAGAATATATGTCTTATCCCCTTGAACTTCTCAGAGCTCATCAAAGTGAAATCTAACAACACAGCCTCTGTCCTTCCTCAAGCTGCCCCCACCTTCTGGTACTTTCTCCAGTGGGCCTCATGTTCTGGCTAACTTTGTCTTGAGTCTCAGTGAGGTAGGTATTGGCATCTTCATTTCACAGGTTAGGAAAACGGAAGCTGGGTAGTTCTAAAAGTTTGTTTATTGACAACACTATCTAATTCTAAAGCTCAGTTCTCTTGATTGCAAAGCAAGTGTGAAAACTCAGACCTCTACTTCAAAAGAACGTACCTGATGAATTCTCAGGTGAATGGACATTAGTCAAAAGAGGGAGAAGTCAAGAGAGCTGAATAAAGTGGCCAAATTGGGTAAGATTCTAGAAAGTGGAGATGATTCCAGGGTGAAGAGATGGCATTGGTAGAAAGTCTCAGAGCATGTTGTTAGTTTGCCTGGCCTGGGACATCTTCAAAGGAATTAAGAGAAAGAAAAGGGCATACTATGGGAGCAACTTGAATGTTTGCCCAGTTTGGACAAGGGGACTCCAGTAAGCCAAGCTTAATGACGGCCGTGAGGCTCCAGCGAGAGCATCACTCCTGCCTTGCTGCTCTGCTGTACTCAGCTCACTGCTCCTGCCTCATATCACAGGGAGCTACTTAAGCTGCAATCATTGTGCCTGTATTCATGGGGACACTTGCAGGACATCTCTGGAGTCTCTAGCCTCTGCTTCTGTCACTATTCCTCAGACAGATCATTTCAAATCGCCATAGCCAACATCTAGGCAGGTTGGGCAATGGGGGGATGACAGCTTCATTTTGGCTACAGATGGGACCTGCTGGTATCTACCAGTCTTCCTTTCTGAGGGCTATGCTGAAGAAATCAACTATGTTTACTGGCAAAGCTATGGTCAGCAAACATTTGTTCAACCCTAACTAAGGAGGTCTACACTGGGTATTTGGGAGATGGAAAAATAACTGAATGCGGTATTTACTCTTAAGGCACTCACATGTTCACCGACCATGGAGGGGTCATAGGCATCCTTCAGGCCAGGCACCCATGCTCCAGTGGGAATATCTGCCTTCAAATGCTGCTCATGTATCTCTCATGCCAACACCCACTGTCACAGAAAGCTTGCTCGGTGCATCCACAGTCATCATCTCTTTTACTGAGTAATAGTCACATAGCACTAGCTCTCCCCAGCTGGGAATGGGTCTTGCTGATTCTTCATTAGATGAAAGCACATTTGCTGAATGGTAGATAGTTCTCAACCTCATCTATCTGTATCTATTTGTGGCTTTCTGGGTTACTATCCTTGTTTCTCGTTAGGGTGGACCATATAGGTAAGCTCACTGTCTTAATCAGTGTTCTACTGCTGCAAAGAGACACAACAACTGTTATAAAGGAAAACATGTAATCGGGGCTGGCTTACAGGTTCAGAGGTTCAGTTCATTATCATCATGGCTGGAAGCGTGGTGGCACACAGGCAGACATGGGGCTGGAGAGGTAGCTGAGAGTTCTACATCTGGATCCACAGACAGCAGAAAGCCACTAGGCCCGGCTTGAACATTTGAAACCCAAAACACCCCCAAACCAGTGACACACTTCCTGACAAAGGCCACACCTACTCTGACAAAGCTATACCTCCAAATAGTGCAATTGCCTGGTGACAGAGCATTCAAATCTATGAGCCTATTGGGGCCATTTGTATTTAAACTGCCACGTTCACATAGTTTAGATTTGTCAAACTTGGCTCTAACCTGTGCTGGCTTGGCTTTTACTGACTCGCAGTCTGGGCTTTCGTTTCTCTACTAGTAAAATGATATTAATCTGTTTCATGAGGCTACTGGGTTGTTTAAATGAGTTCATGAATGTGAGACAGAATCTGACACCAAATTTAGCAATCATTATCACTGCAAATATATCGGTTATTATTGATAATAACATGCCTTTATTCTCTCTTCTGTGGGTAAAATGCAGAAAAATCTTAGATAAAAGAGACTTTAAATAGTTGCAGAAAATATGACTACCTTACTAATTTCACTAAGTTACCATTGCTGCCCATGGAACACTACTTTCTGGGGCCTCCCGCTCTCTGTCTCTTCCTGGGAAGATGTACCTGTTATAAGGGAAATTGATACTCATCAATCTTTTGTTGTCAGTAGAAGAAAACAGAACACAAACAAACAAGTCCCAGAGAACTCTAGAATCATCTGCATAACTCAGAGGAAGAAGTCTGAAAACCTAAGGTTCTGACTGTTGTCGTTCTACCAACTGGCTGGGTGGCTGGAAGCAAGTCATGGTGTATCCCCTGCCCCCATGGCCCGTGGGTTTTGGTAGCCTTTCAGTGGGTGTGTCATAGGCAATTCCTTTGGCTTCCCTTGGAATCTCTTTCTTTCACCCAGGGCTGGTCCAGGTGGGACTGGCATCTGGGTGGAGGCTGGGTACATGCCCTGACAGCCCTCTGAGATCTGTGAGCCAAGCAAAGTCTGCCTGCTGCCAGAGTGGGATTGTTCCTGAGATTTGGCAACACCCAGCCAGCATGTCCTATCAAGGCTGAACTAAAAATAGGCCTTATGCATGGAGCCTAGAAAAACCCAGCAGCCCAGTACACAGAGGTTGGCTAATCAGATCAAACCAAGGTGCTACCACAGCTCTGGGCACCACCACCACCACAGGTGTCACCTCTGTCTGCCAGGGGTAGAACAACTGAGCTACCTACCCTTCTCATGGTTTACCTGTTTTCCCATCTCTAATTCCTGCCCTGCAACTCCCCCATAACTGATTCATGTCTCCTTCTTCTCCCCGATCCCTCTCTCTGAATAAACTCTGAATATAGGCATGGTGCATTAGGCTCACATCCTGGATCTATGATTTTTCTAGATTTTTAGTAAAAAAAAAAAAAAAAAAGGAAGAAAGCAAGTGACCACATGGTTCTCAATTGCTTTAGCAATAGAGTGCTATTAATTATCTGAACCTCTACTTCTTTTGTGCCATGAGTATTAAAAGCAGCACGTGGTGCTGCAGCAATAATTCTAGAAATTTGTCATGCATCAATCACATGGGTAGATAGAGCTTGATGAAGCAGAGTGCCTAGGTCTCCCCCCTGCTTCTGATTGGGTGGGTCTGGAGAAGATCGATTTCAAAGAAAGGTCCAGGATTGCTGCTGATGGTGACCTGGGGACCCCATGGTGAGGACTTAGGAAGATGGTAAGAGTATGAGTTATGGTCAGAGAGAAAGGTACATACTATTCTTGGCCCTGTTCCTTCCATCAGAGTGACTTTAAACAAATTATTTTCTCAACCATATCTAAAACAGAGGGGACTAGTAATTCTAATTTTATAGTGTTGATGGGAGGATTAAGTGAGTTAATTCACATAAAAGTGCTTAAAACAGCCTCTGGCAACAGTGAGCCCTGAATAAACATTAGCTTTTATTTGTATCACAGAGTCTGCACAGAACATGAATTCCGTGCCTGTTCTTTTCTCTCTCTACACAGTTGCTGTCAGCTCTACTTAAGTTTCTTTCTTTATACCACCCGTGTTCCTCCCAGGGTCTTTGTGAACGGAGAGATCTGAGACCACCAGATGAGTACATATGAAATGTTTAAATAGTAGGAGTCACAGAAGACCTTGACACAGGCATGAGTCGAGAGAGTGGGGACCCAGGTTGGAGAGCAGAATGAAAATGAAACCCAGGTTCCCTGTCTGCCCAGCCAATTTCCACAACACCAAGATCAGTCCCCAGAGGCAGACTGGCTGTTCCCAATAGTGCTCTGGGAACAACATGCCCCGGCCGTGCTCCTAGGTCCCTGCCAGCATTTGGATTGTTTCCTCTTTGGTTGTTTATGACTGGAGACAGCACAGCTGTAAACATCCAACATCTGAACATAGATGGCCATTTTATTTTGAATTACTTTTTTTTCCTTGAGCTCACATCCTCCAAGTAGAATTACTAGGTCAAAAAGTACAGACAGTATTACAGCTCAAAGAAACTAGACTCCTAGAGCCTCCCAGTAGGGAGGGACTTCCCATTTTCCCAGAGGCCTTATGAGGGCTGGGGATGCTGGTGTTTGAAATAAATCTGGAGGGGGAGAAGAGCCCTGAGATGAATCTTCATTCAGGTCAGCAGTTGATACAACTGTGGCTGGCAGAAAGTTGCACCAGCTAGGAGTGAGATGCTGGTCCAGTGGTCCCTTCTCTAAGAAGTGGAATTTGGATTAGAGCTTCGCTCAGACCACTGTGCTTAGGAACTTTGTAAATATGCATCTCTGATATACTGGGCCTGGAGTACAGCCCAAGCTTCTGTGTTTCTAGTAAGTTCTGGCTAAGGTTGATTCTCCTGATAAAAGAGACTGTACTCCCAGGAAGCAAGAATTCAGACGACCCTGTCTTTATCCACACCGATTCCTTTGCCTGACACACTATTCTCAACATCCTTTTGATTTCAGCTCCAAGTATTTTCCTTGACAGACAGGGTTAGGCATCCCAGCATCCATGACTATCCCACCTCTTACTGCTGTACTGTTGCCTGCATCTGGGTAGGGAAATACAGCAGAGATCTTTACTCTCCAGTTGAACTCTTATGAATCACCTTCACCTTCCCAAAGCCTGCAGTTGGTGACCCTCCTCTGATCCTTGACAGCTTTTTCTAGGCCCCCCAAAATGCCGGCCCTGAACCAAGAATGAACTCAGATAAGTGAATAAGCTCCAGGAAGCTTAGCGTCCCTCACAGGGTGGCTCTAATAAATTCCAGAAAACAAAAAGCAGGTGTTGGCCATCTTTTTCCTGCCCAAAGAGTTATTTACACAAGTTTCCACAGCAATCCACTTCATCGTTTGACATGCCTATTACACGGTTCTCTTTGGGGAAAGGTCTGGAATTAGTTAGCTCAGTGGATTAAAGAGCAAGTCCCTCAAGGCCAAGAGCAATGGAAGCCTTTTTCCCTCTCTCCATTCCCCCATTCATGGTGCCTGTGTCCTGATAGGTCCTCATGTTAGAGAATAAGAGCAGACAATGTTCCCCACTCCTCTATCCAGAATAGAAAGCATCCAAAGCTCAGATGGAAGCTGAGCTTCGGCATTGCATACCTGAGGTACGACACAGACATCAGCAGTCCTTTCCAGCCGCCTCACTGTTTATGCTGAAGTAACTTCAAACTCACAGAAAGTTTCAAAAGCAGCACAGGAACCTCCTATGTAACTTCTGCCCAGATTCACCAATTTATAGCAGTTTGCCTCCTGTTCCAGATTATTCTCCACCCCCCTCTTTTGTTTCAGTCTCTTCGATGGAAGATAACAAAATCTCACTGAAATAAAAAACGTGGAATTAAAAATGTCATTCAAAAGTCACAAAACTAAAATAAAAGAAATAAAGGAACATTTTCAAAGAAAATTAAGTTAGTGACATTTCTACTTTAAAAGCTATTAAAATTTAAAATTGGACCAAGAGTTTTGAGATATTACATAACAGTAATATATCATAGTGTTTTCTGGAATCATTTGAGAATAGCTTAAAGGTACAGAATGCCCTTTAGGATGCAGTCAGTATGTTAGTATGTTCATTTAAGAACAAGGATGTTCTCTTATGTAACCCCTGTGAAGTCTCAGATAATCCAACAATGATAGAATACTTTAATACATGGTCTCCATTATATATTTTTTCATGTGTATCAATAACATTTTTATAAACCATATTTTCTTCCAGTACCTGAAGAACCTGAGCACATCTGTTTCTATTTGTATTCCCCTTTATGGTTTTCCTTCTAGACTTAATTTAATTTATTTTTAATTTTTATTGTCTGGCAGTTTCATATACTTATATAATGAATTTTAGACTTTCCTGTCTCTTCTCTGCTCCCCATCCCACGTTCTCTCTCTCTCTTGCTATAAGCTGGAAGCCTTCTCAACAAGCCCCCTCCTACTTTCCTGTCTACTAGAGTGTGACCCGTTGATTTTAATCAGTTTCTTGCCTGAGCATGGGTAAGAGGTTAGTACTATAGAAAGAGGTTATTACTGTAACCACTGAGAGGGAAATATGGCATCCCTTCCCTAAGAATCATTTAACTATCAGTAGACCCTCAGGGAGGCATGGGGCCTCGTGGGGCTCCTCCTAATGCAGGATGAACTGATGATGGGCCTGGTGTCATGTAGATCTTCCCCACAGATAGCCACAACTACAGGGAATTCAAAAGTGCAGTGGGTAGGTCATGGCCAGAAGATGTGCCTTGCTGCATCTCTCCCCATCCTCTGTCTCTTGGACCTTTCCACTCCCTTCTATAGACTAATTTTATCTTTTGAACAGGAAGATTAATATGTTTCCAAGGTTAAACTATAAAAACCAAATCATACTCAGAGAAACATCCTCCCTCTTCCTTTCCACTCCAAGGACATCCCATAAGAGGTAGCCCATTTTATTTCCTATTATTATTCCTAGATTATTTTTAAATTTAAAACAAAGAAGCAGATAGATATGTGTGGGGTTTTATTGCTTATTCTTTTTCTCCTATGTAAAATATAGAGCCCTATATGGACAGTCTTGCACTTTGCTTTCCTCCGGCAGTTATCCCATGGATGTTCATGAAGTTGGCCCCATCCTTTAACACCTTTGAATATTTATAATAAAATTTTTGTGAATTATTTGCCATTTCTCTCTCCTTCTGAATTGCTTTGGGCAACAGTAGGTAGCATATATAATGTCCTGGACTTCCAAGCCAAGATCTTAGAGGACTGTGGGTTTCTGGTTTTTCATTGGAAAGAGCCACCATGCTGTACAGAGGCTCAAAGGATGCTACTGGGCAGCGAGAGGTCTTGTGCTGAGTGGTCCTTAAAAATAAGAGATCAGCTTGATTCATCAGTTGAATGTGGTCAGCCAAGTGACCTTAGCCTTAACATCCTGTGATGTCGAGGTTTGCTCTTTTGCTATGTATTGTAAAGCTAAATACTGGCCCCCGCAAGGCTTGGTTGATCCCAAGAATGAGAGAATCCAGCATGTACACAAAGTGATGCTATGTGGCATTGCCCCCCAAGTTATCTTGGTGAATAAAGATGCCTACAGCATATAGCTGTGCAGAAGAGAGATATGTGGAGGTCTAGTTCCTGGGCTTGGGTCAGAGGAGACTCATGAAGAGAAAATGAGAGAAGGTGGAGAGAGAAAATACCATATATTAGGTGAGTCCTGAAAACATGGCCATGAGGGCTGGCCAATCGGAGTTAAGAGCAGCCCAGATGGAAAGTGACAAGTTATAATTTGAGGTTATTGATGGAGAAATAGATTCTTATAGCTTAGAGGGTAGATATAATTCTAATAATTTAGAGGGTAGAGCTCTACCCGGCTCTAATACATTAAAGGCTTGTTATTAATGTAAAAACTGTATGTCTTTTATCTGGAATATCAAGAGCGAGGTAGAACCCTCCCCCAACTGATATTAAATAATTATAACAACACTGGAGCTTAACAGAAACACCAACTTGACCAACAGTATGATGAAGGGTAAATTGTGGAACAGTTAAGGCACTAAGTTTTCAGATGATGTGTTACAAAACAGTGGAGAGATGGAACTATCTATTCTACTATGAGGATACCCAATCCTCACATATCAATTATAGATAATGCTCCAGTGAATTAATTTCTATGTACTTTTGTATTATTGGGGTTATATTTCAAGGACAAAATCCAAGAAGTGAGATTTAGTGCTGAACTAATAATTGTTTAGTGGTTTAGAAATAATATTTTATTATTTACAGTTTTTATGAGCCAGGAATGCAGGTGTCGTTTGGCTGGTGACACTATCTCAAGGTTCTTCAAAACAGCAGGCCAAGTTGTTTTTGGAGGCTGTGCATATTGCAAGGTTTGGCTGAGGTACCATCTATCCCGAAGTACATTCTGTGGCTATTGGAAGTCCTTAGTTCTTGGCTGGCTGCTAGCTAGAGACAATGGCTCCTAACTCAGTGGGCCTCTCCAGAGGGTAGATCAAAATATGGCAGCTGGTTTCTCTTGAAGCAAGTATATAAATAAGGCCAAAGTGATATTATTTTGTAACCTAATCTCTGAAGAAGCATCCTATCACTTTTATGGAATCTAGGTCTAGTTCTTATGCAAGTGGAACATGATACAAGGGCATGAGTCATGGGGGCTACATAGGGACCGTCTGCCATAGCATTTCTCTATGCATGAATGGGCCATTTACACATACTTCCTTTTTATCTATCTATGACTTTATTTGCAATATTCTCCTTCATCTGAAAGTTCTTTATCTGTTATCAATTTTAGCCCTGAGGGTATGTGTCACAAAGATCTTTTTTTTTCAGATTTGTCATTTGCTATTTGTTTTTTCTAATGGTGAATTTCCATAGAAGAGTTTTGTTTTTAATTAGTTAGATGTATCAATCATTTTTTATTATGTCTTAATCTTGAATCATAGATAGGAAACTATTACTCTACACTCCATTATAAGGAATCAATCATGATTTCCTCCATTGTTTATATAGTGCATCACTTCACATTTTGTTCTTTGGTGTGTTAAGAATTCTGTTTTTCTTTTTCCTTCTTACGAATGAGAATTGTTCCAAATTCCTTCTTACGAATGAGAATTGTTCCAAATGGTGAACTAATTGTCTGACGGGGGTCTGTGCATACAGGAATAGTGTAGCTCTATTTTAACTAGAGAAATGTGCTCACTTCCTAAAGTGTTCCTAACTATTTTATTCCTCTTGATTATTGCATATCAATTTTAGAATAAACTTGTTTAGCTTTGGAAAAAGGTTACTGGTCTACTTATTAGAATTTCAGTGAACTAGTAAGATAAATTCCTATCCTGGTGATACTGAGCTGTCTGAATTAAGAGCAGAAATGTTTTTCTTCATTTGTGCATGCTCACATCTATGTGTCAGCAATGTTTTATAGTTTTCTTCATATACTTTGTGGATATTTCTCATTAAAAACTACACAAATTTTGGGTTGGTAAGATGGCTCAGTAGGTAAAGCCACTTGCCACCAAGCCTGATAATCTGAATGCAATCCCTGGGATGAAGAGTGAGAATTGACTCCTATAAGTTGCCTTTTGACCGCCAGACACATACAATAAATAAGTAAATAAATAAATGTAATAAAATGATATAACCTCAAACAAGTCATTTATTTTTCTAATATCCAGATTTGTCATTTATAAGAAAAATCATGATATATTTCTTGAGGAAAACTAAAGTAAAATACAACATAGGTTGTATGTAAGCCTTGTTGGCTGGCTCCTCTTGGATTACCTCTTGCTTGGTCTTAGGAAGAAAAGAGCAGAACCAGTCCTCATGACAGTTTAGGAAGAAAACTATCTAGTCCAATCAATAAGTCAGTTACCATGACAGTGTTAGCTCTTCCATGTACCAGGGACTGAGATAGTTGTTGGTGATACAGTGAGAAAATCAAACAAGATTCCTGTTCTCATTAAACCACTGGTTAATGAGCATTTGCTGTTAATCATACAGTGTTGTATCAAAGCCAAATGGAAAGGCAATTAGCAAGCTAAGCCTTGGAATTTGCCAGATTCTCTACATTTCCTAACAGAGCAAAAGTAAAGGCTTTTCATTCCAGATCTCAGATTATCTTATTCTGAAAGCAAATATTATGCACCAAGTATGAAAACAGGAGCAGGGGAAATACCCTGAGGAGGGCAACTGAGTTATGAAAAAACCCAGTGGCTGACTTGGACCTGGAATCTCTGGATCCAGGCTCCTGGCTGGGGTGGTTTCCAACATACACCCACTGTCACTTGACATTCCATCTGTGACTCCTGTTACTGCCACATATGTATCAGTTTCAGTTGTCTATGCCAGTTGCCTCAGGGACACTGGTGAGAAAACGATAGTGCATTTCCAAGAAGGACCTGGTATCAGCAGACATCCTATGTCACTACTGCAACTCAGTCCACAAAGAAGGGTACAGAGCAAAACAATGTTGACTGGTGTGGTGGTTAGAATAGGTATGGCCCCCCATAGATTCATGTGCTTAAATGCTTGGCCCAAAGGAAATGGTAATATTAGGAGGTGTGGTCTTGTTGGAAGAAGTGTGTCACTGTGGAGGTGGGATTTGAGGTCTCATATATAAGCTCAAGCTACACCCAGCACAGAATAAGAGCCTTCTTCTAGCTGCCCATGGAGGGCAGTCCCCTTATGCTGCCTGTTGATCAACATGGAGAACTCTCAGCTCCTTCAGCACCATATCTGCCTGGATGCTGACATGCTTCACACCATGATGATAATAGACTACATCTAAAACTGGAAGCCAGGCCCAAAGGAGTTACCTTGGTCACAGTATTTCTTCACAGCAATACAACCCAAACTGAGACACTTAGTAAAACTGAGATATGAACATTGATTTAGTTTTGTTTTTAAAGTCAAAGATACAAAACAATCTGTTTTCTGTGTGACTCTTCCAGGTTGATGTCACTGATCTTTTTCTAATGTTCCCCTTTTAGAATGTATGCTCTAGAACATTATTTGTAGGGTCTATATGAAGAACTGTTTTCTTCTTCCTCTTTTCTAATAGAACCCCAAATTTTTATCTCAGCATATGACTGTCTGAAATAAAGAGGATATCTTCTCTGTTTCCAAGGAGGGATAACTATATCTCTGCTGTGGTCAACAGAACATGTACGCTCAGATTTCACAAAGAAAAACGGAGAGAACTGTGGACTATATGACTTTTCTCTCTTTGTTTCTCCTCCATTTGGTTGTAATACAAGGCTGGAAACTAAAGTTAGATAGGCAACTGGATACAGTTCTGGCATCAGGGACTGCAAAGGATTAGAAAGAGAAAGAGAAGAGAGGGGAGAGAAGAAAGAGAGGGAGAGAGAAAGGAGAACAGAGACAGAGAGACAGAGAGACAGAGGGAGGCTAAAAATAGAAAATCATAGTCTATATCAGTCAAAGGCCTGGGTCTAAGCAAGAGTCATCCATGGAAATTGTTTAAACCAGTAGGTGGAAAAAAAGGTAAGAGAACAGGCCAGTTACCCAGTTCAAAGATTACTTATAACTACAAAGATATAATGCTATCGCCACATGCTGAGGTCTAATGAAGCCCAATAATTAGATATCAAATACAACATCATTGGTGATAGAGTAGCCTGTAGTCCTGTGCATCTCTGTGAGGCACTAGAAAGGAGTATATGTCACCTATGTAGTGTCCATACCAAAACAGTGAAGCCTGAATTTAATTAGGGGGAAATAACCAGGGACTCCAAGCTGAGGGGCATTCTGCCCTTATACTCTCCCTGAGGCACTGTTATAGCAGACTGGAAAGGAAGACAGCCAGATAAACAAACTTCCCTTGGGGATTTTCCTAGACGCAATGAGACTAAGAAAATACCAGAGTTAAAATACATGATTCTCAACATCACTATAAAAAAAAATTAAAAAATAAAAAAATAAAAAAAGATATAAAGGGAAGTTTGGGGACACAAGAAATTTGAATATAGACTATATATAAGACAGTAGTGTCATATGTGACATATAATGACATATTTTGTGTCAATATGTACTTCCTAAATGTTAAATTCATATATAAGAATATTATAGTTATTTTGTTCTTAGGATACCCATATTGAAACTTTTGGAGCAAAAAGATGTGATCTGTAATTAATATTGAAATCATTCAGTGACTACATTAAAATGGACACACATACATTCTTTAGGTGCAGGAAGAACCCACCAGGATTCCGTGCCTTCTGCCCCATTAAAAGTAGTCTCCAAGACAGTTGAACGGTGTTGCAACTGCTCAGTCCACTCAGTGCTTTTGAGTGCTTATCTCAGTAGACATCTTCGTGACTTTGGAAGGACTGATTGTCTCTTTCTCAAAACCCTGCCCTTTGTATCTCAGTGACAAGGCTCCTGATTCTCTACTATTACCAAGGTCTTAACAAGGTAAGACTGTTAGGAGGTCATTCTGTCATGCCTGTGCTTCCTTCTGGCTAGTCTCTCTAACTCCAGTGGAGTAGGACCCATGTCCTTCCCATGCAGAATTGGCCTTCTTCCACCTTTGGAGCTTTCCCACTTTACCTAGCTCTTTTCTTACTCAACTCCTTTATGTTTTTGAACTTATGCACAAGCCAGTCTAGATATGCAGTGCTTGCTGCTTGGGACCTCAAGACTCCTAGTCCAAAGTGGGCTTTCCCTTGACCTGTTGACCTATATTCCCTTCAGACTTCAGCCCAGTACCTTCTTTAGTGAGGTGCTTCCTAGTCTCAACCAAATTTGGAAGGTACTGCTTCACTAGCCTTCCCCCTGACTGGCTTTAGTCCATCCTCTCCTGCAAGTAGGAAACAAAGATCATTCTCTTTTGATCAGCCTTCCCACATGACTTGGGGGACTTTCTGAAATTAGCAGTGGTGTCCGATTCATTCCCATGCAGTGTTTCTGTCACAGTGGAGACACTGGTAAAGGACTATAGGCTTCACGATGGTAACACAAAGAAATGCTGCTCATGACAGACCCTTATAGAGTACTAATTCTGTGCCAAGTGTTGCACAAATCACTTTCGCTAAATTACTAAACTCCCCCAAAGTATCATGGGGTATTAGCACTAATGAGAGACACTCAATCCCAACTTACATGTCTACTCATTTTGCATGCAGAGTCATGAAGCTCACAAGTGCTGTGTGAATGACAATACAAGTATTTTCTTTTGCTAATGAGCGTGTTGGAGCTTAATTTCATGATACTTGCTATAAGTCACACATCTAATAAGTGGAAGAGCTGAGACTTCCCTCTGTAAAGTCAATGGCTAGACTTTAGACTCTTACCTTCCACTGACCCTGTGGGTAATTACAACAACTTTAACCACACTAAATACTCCAGTGCTCAGTGCAGTCAACGAATAGTTCTGAACTTCAGACACACTTGAGATGCACATGCCTATGTGAACAACAGCTCTGAGTTGCTGCTGCCACTTAAACCCAGAGTCAGTGATAACAGACAGTTTGGTTGTACCAGCTGAAAGATGAGCAACACAACAAAGCAACGAAGCACAAACACAGAGACGTGACGGGGAGGGCTTTGGAAAAACCATACTCTCTGGATTCCTAAGTCATAATCCCCCTGTTCAGTGCTTGAAATCCAGCCGTGCAGACAGCAAACAACAGACTAAACACTGAGTGATCACGCCCATGCTGAAGACCGGCTGTGACAGGAAGCTGACTGGCTGTTGCCTCCAGCCTCTGGCCCCTTTTGTATAGAACAAAAAAAACGAATCTGGGAAACTAAAACTCTGGGATCATTCAGTATGTATGTTTGAATCTCATTGGACGTCAGAGTGAGACGTTATCTGGGGGTTCTGGTCCCCAACTGGAGAAACTTTGTAAACTAAAGACAAGGGTGAAGGAACTGAGACACATCTGCAGTGTCAACGTCTGTATCTCCCAACTTGGGGCTTAGATTCATGCTCTGAGATTTATTCTTTATATGAGCCTGGGCAAATTACTCAGCCTTGTCTGTCTCTCAGTTTTATCATCTATAAACAAGCAACAGTTTCTATCTCACAGGCTTGACAGAGCAAAGGATAATATGACTGGGACGCTCTGGTGAAAATAGAAAACATGTACTGGGCAACTCCCATGCCAGGTACTGTTTGAAGAATTTTAAAAACATGTATCAGTTTACCCGACCCTCTCAAGAACCCTATGAGAACAGGATATGAAAATCAACATACTGTCCTTAGGACTCTAGGGGCCACAGAACTGAGGCTGGAATTGCTCAGTGAACTGACTGTTTCACCGGTACACAAGGTGCCACAGAATCAAAGTTGGACATGTTCAGTTCACTGACTGTCCCACATAGTGTGTGCATCTTGGAAAAGCCATGGCTGACCTGAGGGTCAACTGCTTGCCTCTACCCCTGAGGATGCAGCTCAAGATGGGGACCACAGATGCTTTTCTTAGCCCAGTTTTTCCGAGGACTCCTGAAGTTCCCCAGGCAAATGAGCTAGCCTTCTGAACTATAGTTTTCTCATTTATATCAAAGGGGATAATCAGTTGAATGAATAGGTAGCAATGAAGGTTAACTGAGATAAGCTCGACTTTAGTAAGTGCTCAATCATGAAGTTTCTATTGTCATTATCACTTTAATGGAGATTCATACTTGCAGCTCCACCCTGACTTCTAACCAACTTTGCAGGTCTCAGTCCTATTTGCATTCTCCAGAAAAAAAAAAAAAAAGCCATCCACACCAAAGTGAATCTTACTGGGGACCATATGGAGAAGCAGAGGAAGCAATTCACAAGGCACATTTCAGAACAAACATGTAGGATATTTTAACACCTTTCTACTGCGTCTTTGTGTTTGTGCTGCCTCTAAACTAGCTAATCTCTGTGCTGCGTGGGGCTCTGGTGCCCTGTTTTTTTTTTTTTTTGTCAGCCATATTTCTACACTCTCACATTTCCTTCCTAAGTTCTTGATCAAATTTCTCATTTAGACATAGACAACCTAGTCAACCAGCCAAAGTGATTTCATTAATCAGCTGATCCTTTTAGAAGAGTTTAATTCACACAGATGTTCTCATAACACACAGTAGACCCCAGCCCTTGATGCCTGCAGCAGGTGGGAGAACTGGCCTGGAGGTCAGGAGAGGTAGAGAGCTGGCCTCACAGCAATGAGAGAGCTAGGCCCTGCACCTTACCTGGGCAGCAGAGTAAAGCTGGCCCTTGCTCTGGTGGAGTGGGTCGAGGTAAGCCTGATGGTATGAGTGAAGGAGAGCTGACCCAGACACTTGCCAGCTGGAGCCCTTGGGTGAGCTATGGGGGGTGGGTCCTGGGGGGGGGGTGCTGGAGAGCTGACCCTGGAGAAATAACCCTGGCAGTGTGGGTGGGTACAGGAAAGCTGGCAGGCCAACTCTCTTAGTTAGGGTTTTACTGCTTCGAACAGACACCATGACCAATGCAAGTCTTATAAAGGACAACATTTAATTGGGGCTGGCTTACAGGTTCAGAGGTTCAATCTATTATCTTCAAGGCAGAAGCATGGCAGCATCCAGGAAGGTATGGTGCAGTCCACTCTGAGAATTCTGTATCTTCATCTCAAAGCTGCTAGCAGAATACTGACTTCTAGGGAGCTAGGATGAGGGTCTTAAAGCCGACACCCACAGTGACAAACCTACTCCAAGAAGGCCACACCTACTCCAACAGGGCCACACCTTCTAATAATGCCTCTCTTTTGGCAGAGCATATATAAATCATCACACTGACCAACTCAGCTACCACCCAGGCCCAGATCCAGGGCTTTGAGTTGGCCCACCCCAACATCTACCCCATCTATGAACTTCTGGAGTATGTGAAGAAGGTGATCCTGCAGAGCCAAAGCTGCAGGATCTCCATGACACAGGGCAACAACAGGATATCCTAGAGGAGCCCTGGTGAAGAGCCAGTAATGAGAGTGTACCAGAAGTCAGATGCCTCAAACCAGACCAATAACTGACTCACTGCAATGAACATTAGCAAGTAAAGATGTGTGGACAAAAGGGTAACACTGTGCCTTACTGAAGCTTCCATAGTGAGATGTTTTGTTTGTTTGTTTGTTTGTTCTGTTATTTCTTTTTTGTATTTTTTTTTACTTTATTTTTTGTTTTCTTTTGAAGGAGAGGTTGCAAGGGTGGAAGAATGGAGAGGTGAGTGGGATGGGGTGCATGATGTGAAATTCACAAAGAATCAATAAAAAGTTTTATATATAAAGAAAAAAAAAAACCCCACACAGTGGAAAAATGTCCCACTAAATTCTCTCTATCTCAAAGTACCCTGACCCACACTGCTAACGTTCTACAATTTGAAGGAAAACTTACCAAGGAAGAAGAGAATATATTATTGTTTCCATTTATCCTTACTTAGAAAAGCAGGTTTCAAACTGACTTCTACTGTGGAAGACACTTTACTGAAAGGGAAAAGTCACCAACTGTGCATCATAAGTGCAAACATTGCAGAAACAAGGTGCTCTGTAGACTGGCTTCTTTGTGTGTGGTAAGGTGATTCTTTCCAGAATTTGGAATGAACAAATATTTTTAAGGGTAAAATTTACTTGAATATTGTCAACTAAACAATTCAGTAGCAAGTTGAATTTGTCCAGGAAAATGGACAGACTGAGAATGTATAACATTAACAGAAGTTCCACCGTCACAGAAAGAAAAACCCACATGATCTCCCTCATGAGCAGAATCTAGCCAATAATGTATGTGTACATGTAAACTAATGCACATGTGGGCACAGTGTAAACTGTGGACAAGAGCACAGGAAAGGCTAAGCCCTGGAGGATGAGGAGAGACAAAAGACAGATGATGGACACAGGCCAGGAAAGAAGATACAAAGCTAATCGTTTGTCTGGTTTTAACTTTAGTGTGGAATTTTCATTTTTGGCAGTGGATGAATGCATAGAAGTATAAAATCCAACATAAAACTTCACAGTTCCATCTCTAATTGTTATTCTAACTATACAGAAGTTCATTGACTCCTAAAGTCTTTGGTCCTAGTTAATTTCAGGGCCACCTCCCCGCCTTTTTTTACATTCTTATTTGCAATGTTTTTTTTTTTTGTAAGAAAGTTTTAAATTTTTAATTTAAAAAGGAAAGTCGAATTAGTATGTTAGTGTTTAACAAAGAAGACAAATGCTATCTGCAGCTGGTCTTGGCTGCATTGTGAGTTCTTCTGTTTACCCCTCTCTATCCCCCTTGGTTTCAACCCTTATCACTAGATAGAAGAGACAGAAGGATAGAAGGGAGAGAGAAAGATCCACGAATCTATTTTTTTCTTCTTTCTTCCTTGAGTGTGACTATTAATGAATTGCAACCACTGCCTCCTGAACGACCAACAACCAGTTTATATACCCTCTGTAGATTTTCCAGAATTCTAATCATCACACAATTGCAAGAAACTGTCTGCAGCTGGCGAAACCATGCCTCTGCCAGAGCAGGAGGCAAATAATAGTTGCTGGGAAGCAGTCCCATGTCACCCCACCTGGTATTAAAAGAAAACATATAATATATTATTATAGTATTATAATATTTCTGTGCTTTTTAAAGAAACCAACATTCCAGATTTCTCGCTATAGCTATGTTTTTTTTTTTTTAAAGCAGCTGCCCTTTTTCAGCTGGTGTGTGACTCAAAACAGCTTAATGCAGATATGACCCCTTAGCAATATTTGACTGAATGTCTCCAAATTTTCAACTATTATTCATTCTGTGGTCAAGTGATTCAAGAGTACAGGCTCATGGAATCTTCTCAGATGTGGCTGTGTGCAGACGAACACACAAGGTAGATTTTAAGCAGTTCTCTCTTATTCAGGTTATCTTTCTAAATCAGTTACCTGACCTCGAGGAAGAGGAAAAGTCTGCTGTTCTTGGGCAGAAAGAATTCAACCAGGGGATTCTATTCTCTTAATTAGAACTCTCTGTTTGGAGGAGAAAATTTATAGATCTCAGTAGTTTGTCACAGATCTAAAGACTTTTCTTATAGCTTATCATCGTCATTGTCGTCACCACCATCATCATCATCTCACATCATCTCATGGTCATTTTATGGAGGGTGTGCATGGTTTAGGGGCATGAAACCAAGGGAGAATACTGGGAAACAGGAAATAAAAGAAACAGAAATGAAAGCATGGGAAAGCATTCGTTGAACAACCACGGTATATCCCAGGCAGGTGTAAAATACCTTTCACTGACACAATGATGTTTAATTTTTATTCCATTTCATCAAATCAGTAGTATTGGTCCCATTAAACAATGGATGGGCTTGAACTCCTCAAATAGTAAGAGGCTTGCCAGTGTTCTGGGTGCATCCAAGGGGCTGAACCGCTTTCTGGATCTCTTCAGAGCTGAACATTCTCAGAATACCTACCACAAATCTGTGACACAAAGAAGAGCAAACTTGCTATGGCTTTTCCAGCTAGGATCCTGCCATGCCTTTGAGGTATGTGGGACTCATGGTGGTGATTTCTCCAATGTTGAACACAGTTTGCAATTTACCTGTAAGGCTCTCCTGAAACTTAAAATATTCCCAGACTAACTTGAAAACTGCTGCCACTCTTGACCATGCCTCCTCAGGGTCCCATGACGATTTTCCCTGCTACCTCTGCCACCTAAGACCCTTCTCTAGGACCTTCCTGTCTTCCCTGTTGGTCAGCAAACCAATGGCTAAGACATTGCTTCTTGGTGGCTAAAAATTGTGAGTATGTTCCTGGCCATACTGGGGCTTCCTTCCTCTTCTTTCACAATGGGAAAGTTGAGAGTTCTATCTTTTTTAACATTGGCCCTTGATTTTTTGTGGAGGAAAAAAAAAATGGACAAAGACAGAGAGGCAGAGGAAAGGTAATAGATTTATGACAAGAAACAGATGGATTTGCATAAAACAAGTAAAGGCTCTGAGGAGATGACGTGGTGCATTCGCCAAGCACCTATGCAGACTGAGTTCAGATCTTCAGCATCCATAGGAACAGACAGGTGTGACCTGTAACCCCCGTGTCAGGTGAATTTCTACCTCTCCTCAGTAGTTTGGTTGTTTATCATAATTCACCTCACAGATTTGGGATATTTATTTGAGGCATTCCTCAATTCTCTTTTGATGCCTTCTTACCTACTCCAGATGTCAGTGACCAGCCTTCAGGCAACTCAAGGTCAAGCCCCTTTCTGGAGTGTTCCATGACTTGGCTGCCTCAGCCACTGTTTTGTGATCTCTAAAGGTCACAGAGCTCTAAGTGAGATAAAGAACATCACTTGAGGACCTCACTGTGGACTGCCTCCTCACCCATAGCCCTCCTCCTCCCTTTCCTCTCTCAAACATGCTGCATGCTTAACACTTGAGTCTGGTTTCTTGGGAGACTACAGCACAGCACGTGACAAGATTATATCACAGAATTCTCTGATAACCCAAAGGCTTGGAGAGAGCAAGAAGACACTGGCCCTATTTTTCTTAACTCATCAGGGGGTTTGGGGGTTGTTGTGTGTGTGTGTGTGTGTGTGTGTGTGTGTGTGTGTGTGTCTGTCTGTCTGTCTGTCTGTCTTTGTCTGTGTTTGGTTTGGTTTAGGTTTTTTGATAGCAAATACAGGAACGTGTTCACTGAACTGTTCAATGAAGGAAAACTAACTGTGACCCCCCCATCAGCTCAAACACCCAATTCTGAACTATTATCGTTGTTCCCATTTTGCAGATGAGTAAAGTAAATCACCTTGTGGCTCCAAGTTCTGCCTGAGGTCACATATTTAGGGGTGGATCTGGCTCCTAGTCACTTATTGCTGCTGCTCATATCCATGTGACTATCTCTCTCTCCTCTACCAATGTATCAAACAGGGATAGAAAAGCACTGAGCGAGGAAAGAGAGACAGCTTATATTTCACAGGACTGGAATCATCACAGAACATTTCTGGTGAGGAAATGTCTGTTCTAAGAGTCTGGCATATTTAGGGTACCAGCTTGTCAAAGCTCCCAGGAGAATTTTGATGCACGGGTGAGTTCTGGCGCCACTGATGTAGACGGCAGTTGCTGGCACACTGAAAACACATTTTAGAGCCCTTCAAGGATTGGCCATAGCTACCTTGGTGAGGAGAGGGAGCAGTCAAGACTCTATCCTTTTCTGAGGTCTTAGATCTGGGGCTAGAGCTCTTTGAGCTGCACTTCCTGAGATCTGGCTAGGAACCTGCCTGGGTATGGGAAGCCACATACCTAAAGCCTGCATCCAGGGATTCCTCAGGAAGTGGAAGCTTTGGGGAGTCACCAGAAAGGGGAGGGGAAAGCCATCAGGGAGGAGGTGAGCAAAGCCCCCTCCCTCCAAGCATTGTGCCTTGCTTCCTCCAACAGGATGCCAGGAGCACCACAGAATGGGGACTCATTTGTCTTCATTGGAAGCACAATAACTTGCCACTGGCCTTTTTCTTGGGCTTTGCTCAGAGCAACAGGATGTGGGTTCTGCCAAGAAAGAAGGAAGGAAGGAG
The DNA here is from genome assembly GCF_011762505.2 of Arvicanthis niloticus. Taxonomy (NCBI): domain Eukaryota; kingdom Metazoa; phylum Chordata; class Mammalia; order Rodentia; family Muridae; genus Arvicanthis; species Arvicanthis niloticus. The sequence continues at coordinate 55,573,736 of NC_047662.1, forward strand.
GCAGGCCAGGGAAATGACAGGAGCCGGGGTTGTCTAGGCCCCCAGCCTAACCCTGGACCCCCGAAAGCCTTCAGACTGTCTGGGTCCAGCTGGGAACAGTGCGCAGCTGAAAGACAATCAACTGAAAGCTATGTAACTAGGACGAGTAAGTAGCCTTTCACTGGCTTTTACCTTAATCTAGTTTGCTTTTGAACATTTACAAAGAATAACAGATGATTTCAGTTCAGGGTAGAGCCTTCTTTTCTTTTTTACCCTCAGTGTTAAAATGAAGAACATACCCTTTGCAGTTAAAACAAACAAACAATCAAACACACCAAAATAACAACAACAAAACAAAAACCCCAAAGCCGTTGCTTTGCATTTGAGATTTTCTGTGCTCACTCAAGTTCCACAACACCCAAAACTCCAACTCCCCCCACCCCACTTACTCTCCTCTTCTCCCTGCTATGCAGTACAGTAGGGCTAAGAAGGAACCGAACCAGTGGCAAAGATGGAGGGGGGGTGACTTAGTGACTTAGCTTGAAATATTGGAATCGATATTGCATTCTACTACAAAGAAACAAACAAGCAAAAAAAAGTCAATGAACTTTTATGAATATTTGTTATTTATTAAGAACTCCATTTATATACCAGAAACTGCCTGGAGCCAATCCCTCAAAGCTAACGCAGAAATACACAGTTCAACAGATCCTCAACCTAGAAGATTAGGATCGTCCATATCTCAAGAGCCAGTGTCCAAAAGACCCAGGGTCCCTCCTAAAGAGAGGCTATCCTGGCTAAGTAGGTAGAGATGAGATGGTAGGGGGAAGAAGGGAGTCAGAGGTTGCCTGCCTTTGGTGGGACTAGTTGCTAAAGAGAATTATACTCCTTGTAGATTAAAATTGTAGCTTTTCTTCCAAATCTATTCCAAAAATCACAATTTTTATTATATTTTACTTAATGTTTGTGGGGTGTGTGTGTGTGTGTGTGTGTGTGTGTGTGTGTGTGCCTTTATCTGCTGAGCCATCTCTAAAGCTCAAGATTATAATTTTTGAAAAGTATACTGGTATCTCTCTCTGTTTTCTGGTTTTAATCCAAAGGTGGGATGCAGGAATAAGAGAGTAGCAGATCTGAAGGAGTTTTTGGTGATGGGTCCTGGGATAAGACTATGAAAGAAAAGAGGCACATAACCCTGACAAGCTCCCACTGCAGTCATGCACCACGTGGTCTCACTAGGTCCCTCCTCTCTGAGTGTCATTCCCGGGTGCTGTTGAAGCTTTCTCAGAAGAGATGAGAAACTAAAAGGGTGAGGGAGAATGAGTAATATGGGAGACAGAAGGCTGGAGGCAGCCACCACTTACTAAGTACGTTCTGTCAGGCATGTTTCACTTGATTTCTCTCAGTTCTGTCAGGGCTCAGAAACAGCTCACCAAAGTATAGCACTTTGGGATGCTGAGTGCTTTGAACTGAAGGGACCTCTGAGGCCTTGGAAGCAAAGTCTCTCTTATATGCCTTTCTCTATCCTCCCAAAGCACACCATAAAGAGCAGAATTCCTCCCCTCCAAGGCTATGGGAATGTGAATGCCCTTCCTAAGGCAAACCAGAAAACAAAGGAGGGTTATTCTCCCTGTTCTCATGCCTTTGGTCAGAACTGTCCCCTCCACCTGGGAGGAAGGTGTGTTGAAGAGAGGCTTAATTTTCCCCGCCTATTATCACCCTTTCTGTCCAGTCAATTTCTCCAAAGCTGTCTTTTCCTCACCCAACTGAAGCATAAAAATGTACAGTGTAGGACTGGACACATGGCTCAGTGATTAAAACCCCTCATGGTTCTTCCCCACAACCCAAGTTCAGCTCCCAGCACTTGCACTGACTGGCTGGCTCAGTTGTGTGTAACTTCAGCTCCAAGGGATCTGATGCCCATGACCTCTTGTGGCCTCCACCAGCCCAACCCCCTTCATATACATGTATACTATATACACACAGACACATATACATACACATAAATAAATAATAAAATAAATCTTGAAAAACAAATACATTTCCTTATCTTTAGCTTTTAATACCTGAAGGTTCTTGTGTCATATAAAGCTTGGAAAATACTGAATCTGTTTCGATTTTCCCTTGCTCTCCTGGCTTCTGTCATCCTTATGAGGAGCCATGTCACAGCCTTTCTGCCTCTGCCATCTTTGTCAGCAAATCAAGATTCTGGAATGATGGTGGTTCTACTAGGTCATACCACTGTAATAAGGACTCTGGGGTCCTTCTTCACTTCAGCCTCATTTTCAAGTACATGTTTTTGGGCTATCTTACCCTCTGACTGAAAACCCTTCCCTGGTTGGTTTTACCATCCAATGAAAACAAGATGTGGTTGGATGTGGGTGATGTTTGCCAGGGAAAGAACTCACATCTCCTGTGGATGGCAAGCGGCCTATAAAGTAAACAAAAGGATTGTTTTTGTTTTCTTCCTCAGAATAATAACTCTTCTTTTACACCTTTTATCCCAGTCTGTTTTCCACAACCAACATTAACTTGGGAAGGAAAGGGTTCATTTAGCTTACAGGTTAAATAGAGTCTATCATCAAGCCAAGGAACTCAAGGCAGGAAACCTGAGGGACAAACTGCAGCTGAGGCCAGGAAGGCCCACATCTACTTCAAGGCTCAATTCTCACCATATAAGCGATAGCACTTATAATCAGATCTGGGTTCATATTCTAGGCCTTACTTTTGACAAATGGAGACCTTGAGACAGTTTCTTAATTCCTCTGAGACTTCTATCCTTTTAACTGAAACCTAAATAGGTGATTCTCTTTGATTGGCCTTGGAGAAGTGAGTTCAATTTTACTTCCATGCCTATACCCAGAAATCTAGGACCTGTACATCATTTATCCCATCTATTTTTCCCTTTAAAAATGTCCTTTTAAAAGTGTACACACTATAGAATCTGTTCTGAGAGGAAGAAGATGCTTTGTCACACTAAGCACAGCCATTGGGTCTGTGATTTTCAATATTGAAATCACCTGCTGAGCGGCTTAAAAGTAACTAAATACAACAGAAATATTCAGTTTCATAGTCATGCTAGCCACACTCTCAGTGCTCAGTAGCTACAAGTAGCTGGTGACTGGGGTAAGGACGTCACTGAGACAGAATATTTCATCTTGTGGAGACTTCTAGTGGCTAATATGACCTTAGGTACCTGCAATTTTGCCTGTGCTTTTGCTAAGCCATGGCTAGCTGAGTACAGGTAAGCAGTAGGAAATCAGTAAGAGTGTCATGTCTTAAGTGCTGTGGCTTCATATATAGAAATTGGAAATGGCATTCGAATCTCAAAGCTTGTTTTCCAGTTCCCAGTCTGCTTGCCTTAAGTAGGTTATTTGCATTCTATGACCTTTAGTTTTACTGTCTACATTTTTAAAAATTTTTTATTCTTTAATCATATTTTGCAGTCCAGTTGTTATCTCCCTCCTGGTCTGCCCTCTGACTGCTCCTCATCCCAAAACTTTCTCCCCCACCCCCCACCCTCACCCCTATCTCTGAAAGGATGTCCCCATTCCATCCCCAACCCCCACCCCACTAGACCTCCCCACTCCCTGGGGCCTTGGGTTAGGTGCATCTTCTCTCACTGAGGCCAGACCAGGCAGTCCTCTGCTGTATATGTGTCGGGGGGGGGGGGGGCCTCATATCAGCTGGCTCATACTGCCTGGTTGATGTTTCATTGTCTGAGAGATCTCAGGGGTCCAGGTTAGTTGAAATTGCTGGTCTTCCTATGGTGTCATCCTCAGCTTCTTCTAGCATTTTCCTAATTCAACCCCAGGGGTTCCTGGCTTCTATCCATTGGTTGGGCCTAAGTATCTACATCTGACTCTTTCAGCTGCTTGTTGAGCCTCTCAGAGGGCAGCCATGCTAGTCTCCTGTCTGTAAGGACATCATAGCATCAGTAATAGTGTCAGGCCTTCTAAAAATTTAAAAATGACAAAGCAATAATATCGTGTATTAAGTACTTTTTATTTATTTTGAGAGTTGCATTAACTTTATATCCTATGGGGGGGGGTAGTTCCTTCCTTCTTTTTTTTTTTTTTTTTTTCTCCTAGACTCTACCATATTTTATTCCTGTATCCCAGGCTGGCTTTTCCTACTCTTTGTGTAGTAGATAGTAACCTCAAACTCCTGATACTCCTGCTTCTATCTTCTGTGTTCTGCGATTACAGGCATGAGCCAGCAAGCCCAGTTTATGAATCCCAGTTTACTAGGGAATCAAACCCAAGGCCTTGTGCATGCTAGGCAAGCATTTTACAAGCTGAATTCCATTCTTACCCTGATAGTTCCAGTTCTAAATCTGAAAGTTTCAAAACTCAGGAGCCAGTTTACTGCTAGGCAGACAATGACACTTGGTCAGTCTACCTATGGGTTCCTTCTAGTTATAAAATGCTCCTATGCAACCCTGAGAATGGGGTAGGGGAAAAATTCCCCACACTGCTACAAACAGCAGGGAAGTATGGAAGAACTCAGACACTGGAATCAGCTATACACCTGGGCCTCTCATTTCTCTGCGACCCAGTTTCCCTCCTGTCAAAACCCAAGTACTCTGGCATAAGCTGTTCGTTCATGTGCCATGATGTTTAACCTAAAGAGGCTTTGCACAGTGTGAGCACTCAGGTCCATGCTGGATGTTAAGTTGGGAGATTCTGAAGCTAGTAGGGTCACCTGTTAGGGAGCCTGGGATTAGAACATTTACCACTAATGCATTTGCCGAAAGGCAGGTACTTGCCTAGGAGCCATCCAGTTCCTCATTACAACTTAGCCACAGACTTGTGCCTAATAAACAATGAGAAGACTGGTTAGAGAGTGTGTGTCAACTCGCATGCCCTTGCTGGGATAAAGTGACTGACACAGCAAGTTTACTAACACACAAACTAATCCTCATAGCCAAAGTAGGCTCTTGGCAGGGCTCTGGTAAGAAAGAAAGAGGGGGGGAAATGGAAGAAAAAAGAAATTGCCCCGTGTTGCTGAGACAGCTCTCTATTTAGACAATTAAATCTGGAAAAGCAAGACAGTTCCTGTAATCACCTCCCACACCCCCTACTCAGAGAACAAAAGGTTTTGTTGAAAGTATTCATGCGGATATTAATACCGACACTTTAATGAGCCCCTCAGCAGACTCACCAGGAGGAGTTACAAGCAGCCACGCTGATGCTGCCGTGGGAAGGGTACAAAGGCAAATCTCCAAACACTAGTCACTTGCAGGTTAACCCCACAGTCACATAGCTGCCGACACCTAATGACTGATTCATAACTATGCCTTGACACTCCTGTGGCTAAACGAGACAGATCACTGTGGAAAGTACAGAGAAGAAAAAGTTTGCATTTATGAAAGACCTTCACATCTGAGGACAGTTTTGAGGCAACTGGGGTTATTATAGGTCAATCGATGGGTTAAAGGTGGCAGAATTTCTAGTACTGCCCAACTCTTGTAGTGTGCTAGGCAGGACAATGAGAACTGTCTCTATCCTATCAGGCTGAATCTTCACGTGAGTCCCAGGGGGAATGGATGTATTTGTGATTCCTATTGTACAGTAGAGGAAATTGAGGCTCAATGGCTGGGAAGGACTTTGTCCAATCTCATTGACTAAAACGGTAGAACCAGAGATTTGAATCCAGGCTCTATGTAAGACTTGGATATACATATGTAATATGCCTCCTTAGTCATTATATATAACTATCCTTAGTCATTTTATACATTTGTTATTCTCTCTCTCTCTCTCTCTCTCTCTCTCTCTCTCTCTCTCTCTCTCTCTCTGTGTGTGTGTGTGTGTGTGTGTTTGAGTGTGAATGTTTTACCTCCTTTTGGAAAAGTTCACATAACAGAGCAGAGCTCAATTCCCAGGCCTACTACTGTTCTAGCTGTTCCCCCTTTTCTTCCTCCTACATGTTGATTTAGGCAAAACAACATGGTCTAAGAGAGACCAACAATAAAAGAAAATGGACTCATAAATGTGAATGGGAGACTATAGTCCCAGCCACTCCGGACAGGTATTTAGGCAGATTATAAATTCAAAGCCATTCTAGGCAATTTAATGAGATCCTGTCTCAATATAAAAAGCACAAAAGGACTGGGGATGCAGCGCAGAGGTAGAAGATTTGCCAAGAATGCACAAGGCTATAGATTCAGTTTCCAATATGGTAGGAGGGGTGAAAAGGAAAAGAGAAAGCCGACTTGGTTTGATTCCTCGTTCTCACGCTTAATTACTAGCTACAAAATGAAGTTATCTGTGACTCAGTTTTCTTACCTTTAAAATGGGGGTGATGTTCCTTATCTCACTACTGAGTTACCATGAGGAACTCAAAAAACTACCTAACCTGCTTCCCTCATCTCTTCTTTCATACTGCCTGGTTTAGTCCTTCAAATAACTTATTAAATACAATGGTCTTATTCTATTAAGGAGAAATCGAAGACTGAGACGGGGGACATACAAAGCTGCAGATTTCCCAGCAAGCCAATGTCTTCAGCAGAATCCAAACGCAGATGGGTCTTCCTCCAAAGACTGAGCCGGTCCATTATGGGTAAACAGGAAAGGGCAAGGCTGGGGGAACCCGACTGGACTGAGAGCTTTTCAGTCTTCTTTGGCTGTTCCACTGGAGGGCTGTTGAGAAAATTATCCCAATCATGTTAATGAGCAATTGAGTGTGGACTTTCTCTGGGGGAAAGATAGCCAACAAAAGCTCTGGTTGGGGCTGGCAGCCAAGAGCTGGGAGTTATCACAGCTGGTCCTACCAAAGGGCTCTCGGCTGGAAATCAACCCAATTGCCTCCCCACAGGAGTGAACTGGGGCTCATAAATTGTAACCATATAGCTTATGGAAAAATGGCTCTTGCATTCCCCAGTGAAGTATTTTCAAGACCATCTGGTGCTGAGTAGTATCCGTACAAACTCTAAGTGTGTACTAGTCCAGGGAAGACATATGCCAAAGCTTTGATGTTGGTTTAGCAGAGTCAGGTCTGAATCCAGCCCCCATCAGAGCTGAGCTTGGGGCACGGGATACAGTCGTTAACCACTCTGAGTCTGGGCTCTTCTTGTACAAAAAGGAGTGAACAGAATTTAGGTCACAATATAGGGGCTGAGCGGGTAAAAGAAGAAAGATGTTTGGGTTTTGTTCATTTGCTTGCTTCCTTGCTTGCTTGCTTTTGGTTCTGAGGATGACCAAGAGCTATAAATGTACTGGGTGTGTGTTGTATAGCTGCAGCCCTTACCATTAACACAAGTTCTTAATAAAGGGCCTGGCACACAATAGGCACTCCCATACGTGGGTGTTGTTCTGCTAGAAGAGATCTCTCTTGGGAAGGGAACGGAGAGAAAAAGGTAGTTCTCACAGAAAAGTGAATTGATTGGCATTTCCCTGCTGGGAAGTGACAGATTCCTGACTCAAAGCCTGGTGATTTGAGTAAGCAAATCTTTTTTTTTTCCCTGGTGGCATTGGGTCTACTTTCATCAGTTTGGTGTCCTTCTCACCCACTACCCCTATTCTACAGAAGTGAGTTTCCTCTTTTTCTTCCTACCCACACAATCCCTTTATTAAGTACTTCCACTATCTCATTTAACAATCTCAATAAACGAGCAGTTTCATGTGACCTTCAACAACTTATTTGAATAAATGCAACTGCTACCCCCCGCCGCCATTTTATAGATGAGTTAAAGTAGCAAGCTAGGGGTCATTTAGCAAAAGGGTACAGGAGAATCAGGACTTCAGGCCTGGCATGACTGACTCTAATATTTTTAGTGATATTGTGGTCAAGGATGCCTATGGCTAGGTTGCCCTGAAAGCATTTAAATGACTAGTCTGGGTTGCTAGTCTCTTTAGGAACTCAGTCATTGCTTCTTGGAATTAGGCGTTCTTCCAGCTGCATCGCCAACAGAGGCATGAAAGCTTCATTGCAAAGTCACTGATCGTCCTTTCTAAGCCTCTGTAGGTTGCAAAACCCACTGAAGTTATCAAGCTGACTTGTAGTTCCCCCGACTGCCCAGCCAGTCTCTCCTCCCTCACATTGTAGAGTCCTGGCCTTCTCCTCCCCAGCCCAGCACTCAGTAGTTCTGCTCCCCAGCCCAGCACTCAGTAGTTCTGCTCCCCAGCCCAGGACTCGGTAGGTAGATACTATGGTCCTGCAGATATGGGCTTGAGTTTGTATCACAACCTCGTTTCGCTGGGTCAAGTCTAAACTCATTAGCATGGCAGCTTAAGTTCCTTGTTAGCTCAATTTCTTTTGGGCATCTGTTCCTGCGGATTTGTCTAATGCCTTCTGCAGAGTTCCCCTATGTCTTTTTTACCTACAACTCTCTACTTCTTCTAGAGCCAAATGCCATTTCATTGTCTAGGAGTTTTCTTATCGCCCATTTGAGATTGGTCTCTTATATCGTCCCCAACTGAGCTCAGTGATGATAGCAGCCTTAGCATTTATCATACTATATTGTTTTGCCATGAGGTTGTGAGCTTTGGAGGAGATGGGGGAGTTGTCTTAACCAATATCTAACATAATGGTCAACCCCTAGACTGTCTCATCCTTCCAGCCATGGCTCAAAAGTCACATGTGCTGAGACCAATAGATCTATCTTACTGAGTCTCCTCCCACACCCCATACCTCACTATCCCAGCACCCAGTCATCTCTTCAGCAATCAGATATACTGTATTGAGGAGATAGTCAAAGCTCTTCCCATCCTTCTCTACAACCATCTAGCTGAGTGGCAGTGGCCACAGGCTAAAACTTAATGCCAGCCTGCCTATTTGGGATTTCCATCATTCCTCCTGAGGGATCCATCTTGACTCTCAAGGCAATGTTCATGTCTCTGGCTGTCTTGTGAGCTGCGTGATAAACTCTGACTTTCTTGGTGAATGTCACACTTCCACACTGTTAATCTTTCTCCGGTTGGGTTTGTGATCCATGTCCAGTCAACAACTTAAGTCTCGGATTCCTTGGCTGCAAAAGCAGACCATAATAATCACCTGTTCAGGTTATTGAGAGTAGAACACCAATAATAAAATGATACATGGTGGGGGGCTAGAGAGATGGCTTAGCAGTCAAGAACACTGGCTACTGTTGCAGAGGATCCAGGTTTGATTCCCTGCCCCCACATGGTCACTCAAAACCACCTCAAACTCCTATTCTAGGAGATACAATGCCTCTGGGCTCTGAGGGCCCTGTACTCATGTGCTACACCCACACACAGATACATGTGTATGCACATAATCAGAAACTAATAAAACATCCTTAAAGAACATATTATTTTAGAATAATATTAATGTGACAGGAATAGGATGAACATAGCACACAACTATTGTTAATTATTACTACCCTATAGCTGTTACAGTTCTAGGAACAAGATCCTACAGAGCCCCTCCTCCTCCCCAGTGCCCCAGCACCAACCCAGACTCCTGAGACCAGACACCAGTTACTCTGTGTTTCATATCACACAGAAGGATAAATGTCTCTCTCTCTCTTTCTCAACTTGACAGGCACAAGGTCAGGATGTCTGCCTTATCCTTATTACTCTTCACTGAGTACAGTGGTTACTGTGTAATATATGTTCAGTACATTTCTTTATCATACTTTGGATTTTAATATGTAATGCCCTCTCTTAGTTACTGTTCTGTTGCTGTGAAGAGTCACTGTCTTAGTTAGGGTTTTATTGTTGTGAAGAGACACCATGACCATGGCAACTCTTATAAAGGAAAATATTTATTTTGGGCTGGCTTGCAGTTTCAGAGGTTCAGTTCATTATCGTCTTGGCAGGAAGCATGGTGCTAGAAACAAAGCAGAGAGTTGTATGTCTTGATCCAAAGGCAGCAAAGAGGAGATTGTCTTCCACATTAGGCAGAGCTTGAGCATAAAAGTCTGCCTCCATAGTGACATACTTTCTCCAACAAGGCCATACCTACTCTAACAAGGACACACCTTCTAATAGTGCTACTCCCTATGTGCCAAGCATTCACACACATGAGTCTGTGGGGGCCATACCTATCCAAACCACCACAGGCACCATGACCAAAGCAGCTAATAAAAGAAAGCGTTTAACTGGAAACTTGCTTACATTTTAAAAGGATTGGTCCATGGTCATCATATCATGAAGCATTGCAGCAGACTGGTAACACATGGGGCTGAGATCTTACATCTTGATCAACAAACAGGTAGAGACTATGCCTGGTATGGACTTTTTCAATCTCAAAGCTTACTGGTAGTGACACACCTCCCAACAAGACTACACTTCCTAATCTTTCCCAAACAGTGCTACCAACTTGGAACCAAGTATTTAAACATATGAGACTATGGGGGCCATTTTCATTCAAACCAGCACATGCCCTCAGTGAACTCCAATTTATAATGCAGATTTGGAGGCACAGAGATGCTGCATACCTAGTGCATCCGCAGTCCGCCTTGTTCCTTCAGCCTGAGGAGCACCAGGAGGCTCTTCCTCTCTGTAGCTCCAGGAAAACAAGCTCAAAGAAAACAATTGGACAGCACTATTCACAGGCAGGGGTGGAGCTCATTTTACACAATCAGTCACACAAAAAATATATCAAGTTCAAATAAAATAAAATGATTTAAATTTTTTAAAAATTATAAGATTATTCCCAAGTCCCAATTAAAAGCAGGGTAGCTCCAGGTGATCGTGGACCACTACTCTCGTCAGCCATGTAGATGTACCCCTACATACAGAGCTGCAGCTCATCTCTGTTGGTCTGGATTCTCCTGAGTCAAGCCCTGTCTCTATACTCTTACTCCTAAAAAGCTTCTTTTCCCTCAGAATCCTCACACCTGGGGCATTAGGGTTGTGTCAGTTCTATTCTACCAGTATCTGTTAAATAACAGTAAAATGCATGTGTAGAAGTATATGTCATTTAGAATAGCTGTAGTGGGAGATATTTAAATCTCCAACCCAAATATGACCGGTCAATGAAAGCACAGCTCAGTAATTATGAATATATTCTGTAAGCCTAGATTGGGCAGATACCCCTACACTACTCTGTTTCTCAGCTATGAGACTCTTATAGCTTGAGGATTTTCCAGACCCTGCATCTGTCCTTCTTCATCCTGCTTCCCAGTCATCCTCTCCTTCATCATCTTCCTCCTCCATTGTCTTCCTCCAGTCCTTCTTCCTCTCTTCTCTCTCCAGCCTTTATTTCTCCACCTCCCCTTCCTCTGCCCAATCACTGGCTTCAGCCTTTATTTTACAAATTAAGATGGGCAGAAGGTTCACTAGAAATCACCCGTGTAATGACTCACACCTCCTCTGCAGTTCTTCACAGGAAAGGGGAATTAGTATCAAAATACAAGGCCAGGGCTGTCCACAACAAATAACCACCCTAGCCATTTTCTTTTTTATGTCAAGAATGTATGCTGGGCCTGTGTAATCAGAATAAATTGAGGGCCCGCTCTTGTCTTGATGCAATCAGACCGGAAAACAGAAGCATGAAAGAGCAATCCTAATGCTGCCGTCTTATTCCTACTGTACTGCATTTGTTTGCAGTGCTGAGGACCAAACTCAAGGCCTCACGCATGTGACACTTGCATTGTGTGTGCATTGTGTGCGTGCGTGCGTGTGTGTGTGTGTGTGTGTGTGTGTGTGTGTGTGTGTGTGTGTAAGTCATGTAAGCTTTTCTATGTTCCAAGACATGTATTATCAAATAAAAATATGACCACCACCAGAGTTGGAAAAAAAAAAAAAAACCCAAGCAAAATGAGTTTACTTTTTGTCAGGCAGAAGAAAGTCACATTATCCAATAAACCAGTTTAGCTGGTGCCCTGAGGCCGAAGTTGAAAGACCTATGTGATAAGGGAAAAGAAAATGAGATTACTACATAAAGCAAGGTTCTTGGTTCAAGACTCCACAGTATGTCTTAGTTTCTTTTGTTAGTGCTCTGGCAAAATGCCTGTCAGAAGCAACATAAAGAAGAATGGCTTGTTTTAGATGATTGTTTAAAGGAATACAGTCAATTCTGGTGGAGAAATCACAGCAAGGAGCGGGAAGCAACTGGGTACATTACAGCTCTTTACTCAGGAAGAAGAAAGAGACAAAAGCTGATCAGCTCGTTTTCTCCCTTTTTCCTTTTTATGCACTCTAGGACCCCAATCCATGGGTCAGAGCCATCCACATTCAGGGTAAATCTTCCCTCCCCAGGTAATCTCTCTGTATCCAATTAAGTGAAGATTAGTCATCACAGTTGACAAGTAGATCATATCCTCTTTGTTATTATACTAAGTTGGCCAAAATCCCAGGAGAGTTCTCAAGGAAGTCCACAATACTCACATCAAGTCTCTGGTATATCCAGGGTCTAGAACAGGTGATTTCCTATGAAGATAACTCAGATTGGCAATGACCTGAAACAGTTTGTTTCCTCCCTCCAATTTATAGATGAGAACTATAAGAATATCAGATATGGCTCTTTTCTAGCAAATAGTATAAAACTTGTGTTTAGGACAAGAAATTAAAAATCATTTTATCTATCCCACCTTGTAAGACTTTTATACAAATGTTTTTAATCCTCCCACCCAATAAAACCTTTCTTTACACAGAGGTCCACTGCTCTAGTCTAGGAATTTGCTTCAAAGAGCAGTAACCCTTTTTTCCTAAGAAGAGTTCCCCCTTCCGCTTCTTCCATTTCCTGTGTGCCAATTATTTTCAGACTCTGAATAAGATTTCGAGATGGGACCCCAATCAATGGGGAAAAGACACAGCCTGAGTTAGAATAAAAGCCAAGTGCTTTTCCTGAGAACACTCTCTTGATCAAGAGTAAAGTTTGCTTTCTCCAGATATTTCAGCTAGAGTAGCAGCCCCTTTGCAACCACATACTTACTTCTAGCAGAACTCAAACCTAGCCTCTCTCAGTCAGACAGGAAGTGACAAAGATACACACTGGTTTTAAAGTCCCAAGACACCCTTCCCCGACCCTCGTGGGTGACCAAATTTTGTTGAAAGCCTCAAAGATTAAGAAGGACAAAGGGTGAGTCTGGGTTCCACAGCAGTAAAGCTTGGATAACTATGTCATTCTCAACACAAACCAGATAAAATTCAGACTCTCTGGAAGCTGCATCAAGTGATGCAAATGGGCCTCATCATTTCATCACATCCTTTCTTTAAGGACATAACAAGGGGAATTCACAGAGCAAAGAGATGCAAAACCTAATGAAAACACAATTCTCTTAAATCTTTCAAACTTCTCTTTTTAGAGCTCACTTGAAATGATTGTATGACTTCAGAGGATATATATTTTTTTAAAAAAAAAATTGCAAACTGTATTAGCATTGGCTTGATCCATCCAGCATGCTATTAGCAGTAACCAAAATTAATATAGCTTTTCAACTAGAATCACATTGAAAGTGTGAAATTGAGTACTAAAAAGACTTTCTTTAAAATGAAAAACTTAAGTATCAGTATGTATAGTGAAAGAAGGAAAAATTCCACTGCATTTTCCCATCAGTATTAAATATATAAACCATAAAATCTTTAAAAATAAAATATCTACGTAAAAATTTTTAATAAGAAACATTCAAGTGGGAAATTGGAGAACATTAATCAAGAAATTTACTAGGCCAATAATGTTTTAATTTAGGATTATTCAAATATTTGATTATGTGCCTCCACTTACAGAGTCAATGACGTTAATTTTGATCTTCCCAGTAAACTGTAATACCTTCTCTTGGAAGGAAACATGATGAACTATAATGACCATTGGTTGGTCCTGGGAGAAAAACTTAAGTGAGATAAACACAAAATTAACAAATGAAAGCTTTGTTTCCAAAAGAATACTGTATCTACTTCACTGAAGCTCAGGGATCCAGAGTAAACAGAGTAAAAGCCCTGGGACATTGTGCTCACCACACAGAACCTCAGGTGCACTGCTGAACCCACCTGCTGGGTGCTTCTTTGAGATTCCTCCTATAAATATCTAATATAAGTGAAATAGAACTGCATTTATGGTGTAATTAGATTTATGAAAACACTCAGAGTTGCCAATAAAGCACACACAGGAAGGAAGGAAGGAAGGAAGGAAGGAAGGAAGGAAGGGAGGGAGGGAGGGAGGGAGGGAGGGAGGGAGG